>NC_025692.1:2196256-2219390 GCF_000633955.1 Camelina sativa | reverse complement strand
TTAAAGTCACAAGAGAAACAAGTTGAGAAACAGAATATGACGTGAAATTGCAAACAACGGAAGATAAGCTATCTAAATGCATCTAACTAGTACTCCAAAGAATCCTGACTTTGTACCTAGTTAGTCCTAGATCAACCTGAAACTGTTCCAAAATGGGTTTAAATTCCAGGAAGCAATCTCTGCAAACAAGTATTAACATCGCTGTAACAATCTGAATCAAAGCGTATTCTAGCTTCAGTAAACCTAAAGGCATTTCATCGATCACATCAAAATCAAAGTATTTTAAACATTATCTAAACTCTTGAGAGCAATCCATACTATGGTTCCGTTACATCTAACTCTAGGCATCTCTCTCTAGCTCATAATTTAACCGAATAAAGTTCATACTTTGTCTGTCTTCAAGCATCACAGCTGATACATCTGGTAAAATCGACAAGGGTTACAATATACAAACCTGGAAGGATCAGCGTGAGCTGCCAGCCAAGGCTCAACCATGGAAGCTCCAAAAGCATCCACTATCTGTCCTTGAACACTCAGCTTCTTCACCTCAACACCATTAACACGTCGATTACCCAAAGACTTGCAACAATCAGCTAAATTCGCCTGTTTCCCAAGCCAATGCAACACTTTGACTCCATCCTCAAACGCCGCAGGGTACCTATTCTCAGGTGCAAGCCTATACCCAACGGCCAATACAATGACATCACATACTTTAGCAATCCGCCGGCAAAAGAAGTCATTAGCCGCCGAATCAGAACTTCCACTAACCCAACCACCACCGTGAAACTGCAACATCACTGGCAGTTTCCGTGAGTTCCTCTTCGCAGATGGCGCGTATCCTCCATAGGTTTCTAGATTCTCGTTGTTGCATCCGTAGCTGCTCCTCCGCGACTCATTCCTCTCAGCCGGCGCAGGAGAGTTCTGGTTAGGTCCGTAGCTGTGTCTCCGATCAGATCTGGGTTGTTGGTTGTTGTTGTTGTGATAAGTATCCTTGTGGCGGGATAACGAATCGGGTTCAGGTGGAGAAAGGGCAGATTCGGGGAGAAAGATCCTTACGGTGAGTGACGTCATTGGATCAATGTGTATGTCTTTGGTGGCAACACCGTCGGTGAAAGACGGATTCGCGGCGGCGACGGATTCGTCGGATCGGGTGGAAACACCAAACGAATCAGGTAACCCATCTTTATCAGAAGAAGAAGAAGAGATTGAAATAAGATTCTGAAGACGATGTTTCAAAAGTAACTTAAAGAAGACGCTATAGAGCTTCACAGCTACCCCTGGCATTTCCTTTTTTAGAAAAGACCAGATTTTTTTTCACGAAACTTGTGTCTCTGTGAGAGAGATCGCATCAATGGAGGAGGGTTCGCTAGGGTTTGTTTCCCAACTTGGAATCGACTCACCTCTGATTCTGAAGGGTTAACAGAGAACAATTACAATTGAAATTGGATGCAAAAGAGTCAATTTTGATCAAACCCAGTTTCGGATTTCTATATGATTTCAGAGTAATTTACAGAGAATGATAAAATGATGACGACGGAGAAGAGAAAGAGAAAGAGAGAGAGAGAGGTTGTGGAGAAAGTGTCATCGGCTGAATTTGGTTTGATGCTTTTGATACGAGAAAAAATTATCCTCTGAAACGCGGTTGTCGTAACTCGAAAGTTCTGTTTTTTTTTTTTTTTTTTTGCTTTATTTCGATTTGTAATTTTTTTTCTAGAAAACGTACAATGTTGAAAGTTTTTTTTTTCCTTTGCATATAATATTTTTTTTGTAATTGTTGTTTACTGAATTTATAAATTTGGAACTAATGAATGAGAATGAGATTCCAAAACTATTAATCATAGAGATTGCCACTTCATTATGTTGTTTTTTTAATCATAGAAGTGTGGCATAATGACAGCACCAAAATTTGATTTATTTACTTACAAAAATCCATAATTCATGATCATCAACTCATAACTTATATCTTGGTTATTAAAGATAACACTCATTGTAATATTCCCTTTTGTCACAATATTAAGGTAGTTTGAATTTGGGAATTTTGCAAGGAATGGTAAAATTATTGTTTGACCATCCTACCTTGAATGATAATAATGTTTCAAGAATAATTTTCAATGTTCAAAGAAAACATTAAAAAAAAAGTTTCCTCAATCAACGAAAAAAATGAGAAACAAAAACCTTGAAAATTTCAATAACTTTGGTCGCTCATGGTGAACTTGACCATAAAATAATAATCGAAGACTCTACAGAGAAATGTATAAGACACTGGTCGAACTTTTATATATATTAAACTGTCACTAACGCCAGTAATTGCCGTATTTAAATATATATAAAAAAAGTGCTGACACTAATTTGCAATATTTGAATCGGTCGATTAGGCCCTTAATAATATTAAATCGGCTCAAATGATCTCAACTCTGATCCCTGATAGATAAACGAAAGTTTCTTTCGACGTGACACTTGTAACTTCTGAACATTGTTGCTGGAAAGGCGGGTGTGGAAAGAATATGTAAGGAAATGTGCGAGTTCTGTTAGATGAGATCCAAAGGTTTGAAACAAAAAAAAATGAAAATCCAAACCTATACTAAACTCCCTATTCTTGAGACTACTCCTCAGGAACATCAATATATATATAATATAAGCTCAACTTCTAAATAGAGTTGAGTTAATTAGGTTTATAATTAGTTTCTGTTTCTTTCTTTTGATGGCAGTCTTGTTGATTCTCGTATCTCGCCCTAGGGGTGTTGTTGATTATATACTAAACTCAGATAACCGTATCACTAGCCGAACCATATCTGTAGATGATTACATATATCGCTGAAAAAATAGGATTACATATATTACTTTATTTTATCTTACTTTAAATTGGAGAAAGATATTGACCCCAAATACTACTTAATACAAACTGAGTAAAACTGGTATTTTTTAGTATATTAAATTTAATTTTGATTAAATTATTTTAGAAATAAAACACAAAATCAATAATTAATCCGGAAAACACAAAATCCAAAGTCCAAACCTACACAATTAAACACCCTGATTTTGCTATTAATTTAAGTAGTCAAGGGCTCGGATTCGAACTCGGACCGTTCATGGCAAACAACATATTCCCACCACTTGGCAAATAGACAACATTGGGGGACGTAGAGAGCGTAACCGCAATCTCTCTAGCCGCCTCGATCCTTCTAAGCTCGATCAACCCCATTCCCGCATCTGCGATAGCTTTCGATAAAAACCCGAGCCGACTCGCTCTCTCCCTCGGCTCTAATCACAGCCGCTCGTCTCTCCTGATCAGCCTTCGCCACTAGGAACTTGGACAGCTCAGCTTCTTGCTGCGCCACCTGCTTCCACTCCACCGCACTCAAGAACTCTTTACTGTACGAGAGATCCGTGATCGACACGTCATCGATAATAATGTTAAATACCCCAGTTCGCTTGATTAGCGTTTCGCGTATAAGAGCCGAGACTTGTGGAAGTTTTGTTAAGAGCTCGTCTGCGTTGAACTGAGCCACCACTGCTTTCAACACATCGGGCCCGATCGCTGGTAGGACCTTCTCGGCGTAGTTGTGGCCTAAGTTTTGATATATGTACGGGAGGCGCGAAACCTAACGCGAATCCACGGAAAAAAAAAAGTTATAGGTTGACTTATGTATTAGTATGTTATCCTACATATATCCCAAAATAGTATTAACGGATTCTACTTACGACAGGGCGACACATAACACGAAGTGAGAGGTTGACCATCTGAAGATCTTTAGTTCCACAGTTGGACCCGAGTCTCCAGGCTATGGACCGAATGTTGAAGATATAGGGCTTTTGCACCCACGGAATCTTACGATATGTCCCTTCTCCGATAGGTTCTTCGAGAACCCCGTTAAATCTGTCGAAAAGAACAGCTCTCTGGCCACCTTCAACTGTGAACATAGACGATCTCACCGTCACCGCCATAAAGGCAGCTCCTAGTCCTAGAGCCACCTTTCTGTTTCTGATATTGTTCCACGGCATGATTGGCTTTAAGTTTCTGCTTTTGTATGGATTTTAGGTTTTTTATGTGTTTTTTTAGGGGTTCTGTTTTCTCAGATAGGTGACAAGTAGGTAGAGACGCAGGAGATGAGCTTTTTCAAGGGGTGTTTTTTTTTGCGTGAGGCAGAAGTTAAGGAGAAAGCTTATTCCGGTTCTCAATCACCGTGTCGGCTTTACGTGATTATGTTGTGGGTTCTTACCAGCTTTAATATTACTGGGCTATGTTTAACTTTAAGGCCCGTTTAGAGCCCAAACATGATTTGTTAAGATTTTTTTTTCGGTTCCCGCGATGAACTCGCCATCTCGATCCTGCGCGATAAACCTTCACCCAAAATCTTTCTAGTGAGGAAGAAAGAAGAAGTAAGATCGAAAGCAGGTAACACTAAGAAAAAAATCGTATCAAACGTTTTGTTAAGCTGGATACCCGAGCGAGAATCAAGGATAACAATTCTACCACGGCCAAGAACTGAGATCCGATATTTCTCCTTGTTCGAGCTATCTTTTCCTTTGTTATCTTTGGGAATATTTGGTCTTAATAGAGTTTATGCTCCTTTAAGCTATAGGATGTCAGCTCATTGCTTACTTTTATGATTAATCTCAGTAAATTGGTTCAATTTGTGTACTTTCTACTATTCAGTAAATTGCCTTGCACGATGTCTCAGCTTGGATGGTATGTTAAGTCCTCAATTCTCTTCCTATCCTCTCCAATACATGAAAAGTTCACAATCCAATGACCATAGCAGGATATGGACATCTGGGTTTTGTGCTCTCTTTACACTTCCCTAACTAACTTTTGATGCTGCCAAGTACATGAACATATGATTTACCAGTTACTGGTTTCAGGGGATTTAGTGTTGGTCCTGTCATGGGTTAGAACATATATAAACGTTATGAAAAGTTGGCAACTAAGTCGGAAGGACAAATGTTTGTAGGGTGGTGGTTCGACTGGTTCCATGAGCTGGTTCAAATTACATAATTGCGTTGCAGCAACTTCTTGTTGAAATCCGTGTGTATGGTCACACACTCGCAGGAGGACAATACCTGAAGAAGATCTGTGAGACTGTGACCTTGCTTCTCATAAAGGCCACATGAGATTTCATTTTCATCTTTGCCTCCTCCCACTTTGGTTTTCCCAGCTCAACAACTTGAATTCCATCGCAGGTGTCTCTTCAGTCCGCTTCTGTCATGTCTGTAATGTAATCCAACCTTCTCTGCCTTGTTTGTGCGTCATATCTTCTGCAAACGTAAAGATAGATGCTAAGAGAGCCACTTTCTATATTACAAACAGGGTTACTCCAAGATTGCTTGGGTTAGCTTCAGCAATGGACAAAAATGATACAAAGAAAGCTGCGAGCGAGAAGCAAACCTGTGAAGGAAGTTTTTAAGCTATTTCAGTGCGTTGCGCGAGATGGCTTTTGCTTATGCAAAGCCATAACATGGTTTTGGAAAGGCGTGCATGTAGCTTATATGGTTGTAGGCTTGTATCTTTCTTCTACTTTCCCTTTCCGCTCGTAGGGTTACACAAGGCATCCTCATAGCACACAACAAAACCTCAGAGTGACTTATTATTGTGGCTAACATGCTATGCAGCTCTTGGGAAGCTACCAGATATATCATAACCTTGAACCTCCGGAGTCATTTTGAAAATGATATATTGAATGAAACACAAATCCACATATACTCCTACTGTCGCCTATCTGAGTTGATGCGATGCAATGCAATGTAAGTGTTTGACATGTCCGAAACTGTAATAATAAGGAAATGGCACTTCAATCCAACACGAATTCTAAGATCTGTTGTAGCAGCTAAGGCAATCAGAGTCGTTTACAAGGTGTTATAAACAATATTACATTAGTCTGTAAACAAAGAGAGTCAATGGGTAGCAACTCGTAGATAAACAAGTGAACAATACAGAGATGAATTAAACAGTGCATTTGCACACCAGAAGCAAAACATACATAGTTTAAAGAGAATTCTAAAAAGTGAAAACAATAATGGTATATATAATATATAGTACATATATGGGAAATGAAGCTCAAACAGTGATGTTGAGAGTGAGAGAGAGAAGAAAGAAAGAGAGCTATCTAATTTTCTTGTCCTGTCCTAGTTGATTAGCTTTCCTTTCTCTAAACAAATCAATCCAGAGGTTCCAAATCCAAAGTATACTAACAGTAATAGCAGTTCCAACAACAATAGCCCAAGAAATCCACAACCAATTAGGTATCACACCATGAGCACCGCCTCTCGCGTAAAACGATACCATTTTCACGAAAAACAAAGGTCCCAACACACCCCTAACGATACTGTAGAAGGCGTAAAACGGAGGGGACAAGAGATGGTACACTTTTACGGCTAACTGTGAATCCGGATCGCTTTTCCTAGCTCCGGCGAGCGTCCACGCGTTCTGACAGGCGCTCGTGACTTCGGCTAGGATCAATAGGCCTAAGATTGCGCAAGCGCCGTGGAAGACGAGGAACCGGCACGTGAGGAAGACGAAGAGAGTGGCCAAGTGGTGGCCGATGAAGAGTACGTCGCTTGGGTTGAAGACGATGTAGTGGAGGAGATCGGTGAAAAAGTAAGCGACGCTGAAATCGAGGACGGTGTTTTGGGCGGCGGTGTTGGCGGAGGCGAAGGTGCGTGAGGAGGAGGAGAAGACGGCGCGTGTGGCGAGGAAAACGGCCGGAGTTCCGTGGAAGATTGAGATCAGGCAGCTAGAAGCTTCGGGACGGATTTGTGGTTTCCAATTGCGGAAGACGATGAAGTAAGCGATTAGGTAGATGGTTAAGAACATGGAGAAGAAGACTGGTAGGTCTGGAACCGAGATTTCTCCGATGTTGATCGACATTGAGATTCGGAATCTCAACCCTAATCCACAATGGATGAAGAGGAAGAAGAAGAACGAAGAAACTTAATCGCTTTTTATGTCGTTTCGTTTTGAGTTATAGCTAAAGCAATAGACTGATTGACACATGTATATGATGACAATATTTAATCATGTAAACCATAAAATTGACCAAAAAATACTTTATAGTATGTATATATCAAAAACCCTTTTTTCATTTTTTTTTTTATGAATCTTTCTCACAAGTCACACGGCAGCCATTCATAGAATTATACTATTATTGTAGTTTTCTTACTAGTAAATGACATGCCACAAAAGAAACAATTTCCCAAGTAGTATGTATAACTATGAGTTATGACAGTCACTAGAGAGGTAAAGAACTAACTATATATCCAATCCAAAGCCAGTTCGGAATCAGCAACACCAGATGCAGCAATGGCTTTCTTGATTTTTCATCTGTCGTCATTAGTTTGCTGCCTCTGCAAGCTTTGCTGTAAATCTAAGCTTCTTGATACTCAATTTACTTTCTTCAAGACATAAAGCTTTCCATTCATTGCTCAACTCTCTTCTTTTCTCAGTTTCAAGGCTCATCAGCTTCTTAACACGCAGCTTCTTCTGATAATCACTTAAACCTTGAGAGATCATGGTCTCAAATGCATCCTGCACTGCGCACAACTCATCATCATCATCATCATCATTCTCTTTTCCAGCAGTCCCGTTCTCAGCAGTAGTTGTTTTGTCAACAGCAATGGCTTCATGATGTGATTTGCTAACAAAGTCACTTTTAGCTGCCCCATTGTCAATTAAGGCCACTTCCTCCTCCTCCTGATTCAACAATATCCAAATTAATCATTCTTTCTATAACCATTAGAGGCAAACAAGGAAACTCATAACTTCAATTCATCAAAGCAAATCATTTATCACAGATGTCTCACTTACTTCATTTTCGCTCTGGTGTGGTTTATCCGTACCACCACCATTAGCAAGTTGAGCATTATTTTCACCCCAAATCATCATGGAAAACCCAAAAGCTTCAGAGTCACTAGACCTAGTAAAATGCGGATCAATTCCTTCATTGATGTCTAGCATGTGATCGAGAAACTTCTTTTTCAACTTCCTGATCTTACTCGAGAGCTGATCCTTAGTGACTTTGACATGAATTGAACCTCCGATGAAAGGACAAAAAGCATCCCAATCGATTTTGGTCTGGAACCCTGTCTTAGCTCGGTAATCAACTAGTCCCTGAGAATAACCATGTGTTAGGCTTAAGGAATCACAAAAAAAATTCACAACGCAATCGAGTATAGAAGATGAAACAAAGACCTTTAAGATAGCGAGCTCATCTTCTCCGTTCCAGATCCGGTTGCTGTTCATCGGAGAAATCACTTTGCTGTTGTTGCTAGTCTTAACCTTCTTCCTTTTCTTCTTCTTCGTCTCTTCTTCTACTGTTAGTGTTTCGGAAGCAGCAGCACGTTTCGAGGAACGCTTCCGTTGAGGTTTTCGTCGGGATAGCGGAGAGGTATCGCCGTCGTCTTCGTAACCACCATCAACACCAGGGGAAGAGGAATCGAGCTGCGTCGGAGTCGCCATTTGTAAATTGCTTACTTATTATTACCTCACACACAATTCTAGCATGCAGAGAAAACCTAATCAGGAAGTTCAAGTTGTAGAGTCGAGTGAAAGGTGTCGAGTTTATTTATTTATTTTCAATATCTCTGCTATAATATAGGCTCTTTTGCAGAGACCACAAGGCTCTTCGGAATCAAAACGCTAAATGAAGTCTTTATTTTACTCTTTGGAATCAAAAACGCTAAATGAAGTCTTTATTTTACTGTTACAGACGGATCATAAGACCCTTTTATGCACGAAGAGAACACACAAAATCACACAGCAACAACGCAAAGAAAAGAAGAAAAAAAAGCAAAAAATTTAGACTAGACTATAGAATACATATCTCAGGAACATTCGAAGCAAAACTTTAAGTCATCATGAATGACCATGTTTCATTGGACGCCTCTCTCTCTCTCTGCTTGAGTCTACTGTATCAGACAGTCACACTAGTATATGTTTTCTTGAATCCAGATATTTCTATTGTTTGACCGATTTTCACACAAGCTCAATCAATCTCTCCCTCTTCTATATCAAGTCCGGGAGCTGGTGATGTGAGCGGGTCAGCTTCCTCCTCATCCTCATCCTGTTTCATAAACAGCCCAAGCTGCTCCAGAGGATTACTACCCCCAAAACTGAAACTACGCAGCAACCCATCGTGAGACACATCTGGCCCATCCTCCTCTATTTCATTTGTCAGTTGGTCTGTTTTGAGCAGCTCCAGATCCTTGAGAAACTTTGCGTTTTCATTGAGTTCAACCGACTGCTCCATCTGCATCGTTACCATAAAAACTGATGTCTCAGTGAAACAGTGGGACTACATATTCCATTTTTTTGTTCTTAACCATAGAGTTCATCAATTAAAATATACAGTAATGACTAATCCATTCAGCTACTATGAAATAATATGAAATCAAGAAATGTCTTTCGCATCCAACGCAGTAATCAACATCTTTACCTCCATCAATGCCTGGCGCGCTGCTTCTCTTTCAAGCTCCAGCTTTCTCTTAGCCTCAGCTGCAGCTTCTCCTGCAGCTTGTGCCTCAGCTTTCCTACGAGCTTCTTCAGCTGCCTTAGCTTCTGCTTGTAATCGCGCTTTCTCTGTTAAGAAAGAGCACACACAATCAATCCAGCTTGCAGTATGATTTTCTCACGTAGAGGTGATAAATTTCACCCATTAAACTTAAATTAGCAAATCAAGGAAGCAGCAAACCTTTCTTCTTTTGAAGCTCGAGTTCTTCTCTCTCACGCTGCAACTTCTCTGGGTCTCTCGTGACATTCTGGTCTCAGGAAAACAAATAATTAAAAAAAACTATTTCAAAGGTAATAAAGGACTTAAGACTAGTGGGTCGGATCCCACAACAAACCTGGTTAAGAGGTTTCTCGCGGGATTTCAAAATCAAGTCTGCAAATCGATTCTTCAATAAAGCAGCCCTGTAGACTTTTTCAGGAGGTAGTTGCTTCTCATTCTGAGCACTATTTCCTAGTGTATTAAAGGATCAAGAGTGAGATGCCACCTCAGACACAAGAGCAGAAACATTTTTCTGCCACACTTCTTTTCTTACCATCTTGCTGACAATCGGCCTCTTCAACAGAACTTATTTTCTCCTGAGATGCACTTTCCAGCTGATCCAACCCACCAGCCGATGCTACTTGTAGAAAGGAAATAACAAATCATAAGTTCCACCAAGAAAAAACAAACTTTTAAGCACTAACAAAGAAATACTTACATTCTCGTGTTGGGGAAGCGCTTGTAGCTCCATCCAACGTAGGTTCAGGATCCATGTTTTCAATCCCCTGTATCAGTACAGGAGTACGAAAAAACAATTAGGTTACAAGCAAGTTGTTTTCTAGGTATATCAGAATTCAAATAGACTATGCCATCCAATTCATATTATTAAGGTTCAACAGCAGCAAAATTGTGGTTGAAGAGTATCCTCCATATCAAATTATATCAACTTTGTGACAAGGTAACAAAGAGATCCACATAGACATATACAATGTTTCACACCAACGCTCAGTTATCCATGTTTGCATGTTATTCCAGACCCTTATGTACCTTTGATGTCCTTGGTAAACTTGAGATTTTAGGATCACCGAAGACGTTTTCCAAGCTATTACCTAGATCAGATATATGCATCAAAAGAGGAGCAATCAGAAGTTAGTACGATCCAGGGGACAATCTGAAATCATAACAAAACAAGGGAAAACAAAAAGTACTTCATATATAGTTAGTTAACAAGTGAACGTAAAAGGCCTCCTACTTTCAAACTACTACACGAATATCAGTTGCTTTCATTTCACAGCAAGAATCATAAGTCTCCAAGCAAAAAACTGCAGAAGATTAAAAGAAAGTGTGCTAGCAATGGTCACAGCAAATCAACAACAATATAGCTCCATAGCCATCTGACATAATTTGAGGTCCCGAGGTTTTTGAAATGATAGATGCAACAACCAAACCCCAAATTTCCATAGTAAACAATAATGAGAAAATAAACAAGCTAAAGAAAAGATACCATTAGAGTTTCCAAACACTAGATCCTTCTCTATCGTGACAGGAGAATTGCTTGATTTTGGGTGTTCATTTCCACCAATGTCAACAACCTCATCATCCATTTCCCTCCCTACAATGAAGATACAGTAAGAAAAATGTCAGTCTGATCAAAGATCCAAGCAGAGAATTTTATCAAACAACAACTAGGCTGTAAGCTAACCATCACAATGTTGCATTGATGAAGTCCCTGGCACTGATCCATGCAAAAGCTGCAGTAAATAAATCTTCCCTATCAGCATGGTGCTATTAAATGATTCAAACATGAGACATAGAAGGAGAAATACCTCTATCTCACAGGGTTCAGCACTTGATTTTTTGTTTTCGCTCTCTCGCAAATGCTTATCTAAGAGATCTCGCAATTGAAACAAAGCATGGTCACTGAGATCATTAATGTCAATCTCAATCTCATCATCTCCAATCACCCCTTCATTTGAGTTGTGGTCTCTCAAGAAATTTATTAACTGTGGTGGGAACTCAGTAAAGGACTCCAAATCCCTGCCGAGCTTGAGTCTGTCCTCACCATTCATAACCCGCTTAACTGGGTCAACGACGTTCTCACACTCCACTGCACTCGTCTTCCTCTTTTTAGGCATAGGTACAGGTATTACAATCCCTCTTTCCTCGTGGGCATCAGAGTTACTCGGTTCAGTATGAGTTTTAGTTGCGGACAGTTTCTTCTCGAGAGTCTTCCACCTCACTTCGAAAAACTTGCGAAGTGTATCAGCCATGACGTAAACATCATTACCAGGTGGATTATACGTCATTGCATTGCTAAAGGTAAGCCGGACATCAGCAGCAAACTCAGACGGACAGGAATATGTCCCCGAAGTTAACTTATTCTTGACAGTTCCTAAATCCATCGGATGCTTAATAACATTAAAATAATCCATTATATTCAGCTTGACAACATCCACGGGAGTATTGAACACCCAACCATACTGATGTGACATCAATCGTTTTAGAAGCGCCTCACATTGCTTCATCAGAAGCATCACCGCGGTACTAACAGGAGTCGGTTTAGCAGCAGCACTTATAGGGTTCACTGTCTTTCCTGGCCCAGTAGAGCATCGAGACTTTCCAAAACTCTTGGCTTGACTCAAACCACTTGCAGAGGAACTAGTAACAGCCACTGATCTAGAGAGCTCGTAATTCTTCTGAAAATACCGTATCTGTTCTAACTCTCGTCTAAACCTACGGATCAACTCTTTCCTGTCTGATGATGACATGCCAGACAAGGGTAATACCAATTTCGAGACACCAAACGTTTCAAGGTCAGTATACTTTGACCAGCCGAGTTTTCTTTTGGGACAATTAGAACCCTCAGAGGCACTACTAGGGTTATCAGACCCTTCATCATAATCTCCACCGGGTCCGGGTGTCTCAAAACAATAATCTCCAGGGAAACCACCGTTTCTCACAGTCATATCGACGAAATTCTGATTTAGATTCCCTTATTCTCGAGTCGATCCCAGGATCAGTCTAGTATGGCTGACGGATTTGCTTGAGAAAGCTAAAATCTCCGAAGACTCTTATTAACCGCAGCCAATAAATAGACCAGAAATCTCGAATTCGATAGAAACAAAACCCTAGTTTGAGCAATTCATATCTGAGCTCGTACTGAGATAATCACTTCGAATTGCCCGTGGGCATTAAAACACCGAATACGCAAAGACGAAGGAACTCACCGACTGAACTTGAGAGTAATTGTGGAAATCGATGATCCAATCCAACTGAAGCGGAAGGCAGAGAAAGCTAAGAGAAGAAGTGAAACCTTAAGAGCGAAGGGAGCACGATTAGACAAAACCCTAAAGTTTGATAAATTAGGAAAAAAAGAAAGATGACGAAGACGACCGAGAGAAGTAGAGAGAGAGAGAAATATTACTATCTGATATAATTATCTCTCTTTCTCTCTTCTCGTCTCACTACTGTCTGATTCCCAGTTTCCCACCATAACGGTGCAAGCGGTTAGCGAGATTCGGTACGGGATACACAAAGAACGATCAATTTACACCGTCGGATTTGAATCGAACGGACTAGGGTACTTCAGCTTAAGCCATTTATCTAGCTAGATAGACGCTCATTAGATATTTTCGATGCGGAGATTTTTATTAGTCAACCGAAATCAAAGAACCGCGTGCCGTTTTTATTAGTTTTATCTGCTCGTCCTGACGTTTTTGTATTTAAATAACGCTTTTGAAGCTAAAACTGAACCTCTCAACAAGATAAAAAAAAGCTCAGTGTCATTCTCAATTTCTAAAACACAGATAGAAGAATTATTACAGAGGGAGATGGAAATAACAAAATCAAGTTTATAAGGTTCATCAAACATGTCTGTAATTACATTTCGCGGGACTGATTTTTACAATGCGAATTAAGCTTCATTGTTGAAAGAAAAAGGACAATCATATTCATAGGCTGAAACATTTGCGTGTCAAGCGATAGATTAACGCTCCTAGTACCTTACTTACCTGCAAGTGCAATTTGCGATGTATTAAAATTTCCAAATCAACTTCTGAATTCAGTAACAACAACCATATACAAGAAGGTAGATTTCGGATTGCAGCTATCACGAAATCTTACAAAATCAAAATTAATTGGGAAACTTCCTAGTCATGTTTTGGAGCAGCATACACTAGGATCAGATCTAGACTTGTACACACAACAACTGACCATCGTCGTTAAGCGACCTCAGATTGTAATGATCAAAGACACGACCAAAGAATTACTCTTCTGCCATGTTCACAAATTGCAGCTACAGCACAGACCTGAACCAACATCGTTTTAAAAGGTGAGAAGGTATTAATTAGCAAGTGAGGGAGGGTGCGGAGATAAGTGCCTTTTTATTTCAAGGATGGAGCATATGGTGCTGGGCATGGAGAGATGCTTGAATCAGGCAACTGATTTAACAAATCGACTGTTGTCGTAAGGCATGCAACTAGTATTTTCTTCTCCAACTGGACAAGCCGGGTTGCCACTCGTTTCCTAGGACTCAAACCAGGATCTGCCAACTATTGATTGAGATTTCTATTAAATATCATGCAGGAAAACCAAAAAAAAGGGATTTGATTTGTAGCAATCACAAAGTCTAACGACATACCAATGCATCATCTTCTTTCGGAGTAGTAGGGTAGCCAGCTAATCGTCTCATGAAGTAATTAGCAAGCTGATCTAGTACTGCTCTTTCCATGCAAGGGCTCATCTACAAAAGAGACTGAGAGTTAAACCTTTACAAGAGTGTAAATAACTTTATATGAATAATTAACATCGAGTCCTCACATGTAGGGACTGAGCATTTGATGCAATCAAGGAAATGTCAAAAGATTACTTAGAGAAAGGTTTGCCAGGTCACTCATACTCTACTTACCGGACAAACTGGACCTTGGGACGAAATTACTGATTGCATTTCAGAAGGATCAGACATGTAACCCAAACGTAGGTAAGGAAGCATGTCTTGGACAGCTTCTCTTTCTTTTCCCACACGAACCTGAGGTGGATGCAAAACCCAAATCACAAAAAAATTGCAAAGTACATTTGTCGAATCAGGAAAGTCATGTTCATACCTGAAAAATTTGTTGGGATAACTTTCCATTCCTTTGAGCAACCATACGCTTGTCCTGATATTGAGGATCCTCGGTGTTCAACGCTGCCTGGAATGCATATGACGCATAAAACATGCAAACAGTGAGAAAATCACATGAACACTACACTAGTGTTCACAGTAACGCAACAAAGCTTCATCATTACCTCGACTATTATTCTATCATAAGGGTTATCTTCATCAACGAATCCATAGTTCAGAAGCAATTTCGCATTAGGTTGTGGCCCACACCTTCAAATAAAGGAGAAATGCAAAAGTATGTAAGAAAGATCAGAATTAAAAGCAAGATGTGAGAGGCAAAGTAGCTCACAGACGCACCAGACAACTATAGGATCCCCAGCCTTATATGGCCTATCTACCACGAGTTCAACAGCACCATCAACAGCAGTCAGCATTGCCTTGCAGTTGGAACAATAGGCCAACAAGGGAGGACCAAGAGGAACCAAAGCAAACCGACGAGCCAAACCAACATTCTGAGTACAAAGAAGGCAATCTCAATTAGAAGACGCAACAAGCAACGCCTGACTAGTTGCTTATATGATGAGCTGCAAGCTAAACTTAAGATTCAGTTATAGACTAATAGAGGGAATACCATATAATTATAATTAACTCTAGGTAACCTTTCAGACAGGGCAAGACATACAAGTTGTGAAGAGAAAATACAAAAAGAAGACTGAAAATTACTTGTAAATGCACCACACAGGACTGAATGGCAACAAATGCCTGTTTGAAAATCTCAAATGAAAAAGCTTCAGTTGGTATGTCAAATGGGTATTGCTGCAAAATACAAATCACATGATGTAAGTCTGCTGCCCCTGTTCATATATCAAAATGAGAAGTAGAATCCGAAGTCTTAGGTAGCAAATATAGTGGTCAAACACCTGAAACAAAGATCCAGCCATAAACCAGACAGTGTCAAGCTCATTGTATTCTCTTTTGATCCCCTCAGCTCTTTCAAGAACTTCGGCCTGAACCATGATGTTAAAGAAGATCAACCCTGAGAACCCACCAGACTATTTCATAACATGTCATGCATACAATAACGCAATACCTTGGTCGGACTACCAGTTAGGTAATCTAACTCAGCCTCTGACCACAGCAAAGGAGATTCGGCATCTAACTGACCTCTTCCTCTTTGGCGATCAAGTTCCCTTATATAGGGATACCAAACTGATTTCTTCCCTTGCTTCTTTTCATACATCAAATACAAAGCTAGGCAAGCCAGTTCTGACAATTTGTTCGTCGTCAACAGTTCGGCTGCATAAAGAAAAAGGAGGTTATGGCTTCAGATAAGCTTAAAAATTCCAGTATCCCTACCCTCAGTTTGCAACCAGGTAAGAGAAATCACAAAGTCTAATCTAAGAGAAACAGTGGTTTCTTGGAATGTGGGAAGTAATACTAATAGGGAATGGCTTATACCAATGGTCTCGTTTCCCAAAACTCTTTCCAGTGTGACCACCAAAGAATCGGGAACTGAAAACGCGACATCACCCTTCTGTAAAAGACAGGTATATTAGCACACTTGTCCAATTAAATCCGATGGAACAGTATAAAAGCAAATAAAGCTGCTTAAATGCTAAGTCAACCACCTGAAGATCCTCACTAGCAGCAACATAATGTATGGGTTTATGCTTCTGATCATGAGCTGGTCTCTCGTTGAGCACAACCTTGCAAGGTGGCAAACCGTTCTTATCCATCCAAACCTTCAAATCCGTGGTATCATCATCTCCTTCCTTCTTGCTCGATACTTTGCTCTGTCTCTCGTCTTCCTTTGGTGAGCCGCCAGCGACTAAAGTATCTGAGCTCGAAGCCGAAACGCACAAGCTCCTCTGAGGAAACGATCGCGATGAAGAGACGAAATTACTGTTCCTCCACCGAGGAAGTGAAGAAACCCTAGAAAGTGGTAAAGAACGAATTGGAAGAGAGACGCATTTAGTATGGAAACATGTGATAACCCCTTCCATCGGAATTATCAATTCCAGAATTCCGATTATGTCGAGACGTAAAAGATTCTCCGGCGGCGATTCTGAGGATTTAGCTCCGTTCTTTTTTTTTCTTTGCGTTTTCTCAGATTTTTTTTCCCATTGAGGATAAGAGAGGGAAATGAGAAATCAGGTTGAAAACGAAATGGAGAAGATGAAAAATAAGTAAAAAAACACATACGTGGCGCTTAGCGAGATCGAAATGGATCTGAAATAAGCCCAAACCATAACGAGACGGCGGCCTATCAGATTCACAAGAAAACGACACAGTTTGAAACTTTAAAACGACCGACACACAGTTTTAAACGTAAAAGCAAATTGGATACGATGGCGTTTTGGCTACTATTTTCATGAAAAGGTCGGTTAAATTAGCACACGAGAGAAACGGCAAAGGGTAATTTTTCAAGTACGATAAAGATTTGCGGGTCCATAATGATCTTCTCTACTTGTTGGCCAATGTGACAAAAATATGAAACATTTAAAACCAACCAAAATGAACGAAGAAATAAAGAGTAACATTCTCAAGATTCACAACTACGGTTTGCCTTGAGCCAGGTTCTGGTGCTTTTGGTCTTTTGCTGTTTACATGGAGAACCTCTGAGGGACAGTATCAAAATCGTCTCCAAAGTCATACCTTTGTCTTTCCCTTCCAACCTAACAAAAAGTAGTCAAACGGCTTAGTCTGAGAATCATAGGTTCGAGGACAGAAGAGTCTTATGGAACATTGCATTAAGTTACCTTTCCCAGGTATAAAGGGTCACATGATAAGCTCTCATCCATGGCTAAGAGATTCTTCGACAGCCTAACAGTCCTGAAAGTCATATGAAAACACAAAGTCTATTTGATGCTACTACTTTTACTCTGGAAAACCTTTCATTTATCAACTTGATTCCAAGAGCTAATTTATGCATTCTTAAAGGAGGACCAAAGTTTTTTCTTTTTTCATTTTCCCCAGAGAAAGCATGGCCGTTTTATCAGGAGTTGCAACTCTTGGCCATTTTCCCCAAAAAAAATATCAGAACACTTGGTTAGTAAACATACCTTTGTATAACAGAATCCATGGTCTCAATCATTTCACTAGTTTTGTACTGCTCAGGGTCCTCCAAGAATCTGACCATTCCATCTTTCTGGTTGATAAGTGCATGTATCTGACCATCCTGGATCTGCATGTTTGGAAAGAAAACATGATATTCTCAAATCTAACAGTCAAAGTAATAAAGCAAAGCTTCTAAAAATCACGTGTTAGAGACAATACCATCTGAAGCACATGCATTTCCGCCTCCTTAGCATTAGCAAGTTGGACCATGTTGGCTATATCTTGAAGCGACAGGGTCAAGTACTTCTGGGTCAACCTCAGAATGTTACGCTTGTAAAGGGATGACACTGCTTGCTTAACCAATCCAAGATTCTTATCCTGAAAAATAACATTTCGTCCACATCATATAGGAGAATGACGACTAATAACATCGGTACAAAAACTATGGTGAGTGTTTAGAGGAAATTTACCTTCTCAAAATCAGCACTCTTGGCCACAACCAACGCCTCTAGTTGACCAATTTTCCCGTCGTTGTAACAACTAACCAGATCAATGTAAGGCTGAGAAAAGGGTGAACGATATCATTATAAGGCTGTAAGATTTTTTTTTTTTTTGNTCTATTTGATGCTACTACTTTTACTCTGGAAAACCTTTCATTTATCAACTTGATTCCAAGAGCTAATTTATGCATTCTTAAAGGAGGACCAAAGTTTTTTCTTTTTTCATTTTCCCCAGAGAAAGCATGGCCGTTTTATCAGGAGTTGCAACTCTTGGCCATTTTCCCCAAAAAAAATATCAGAACACTTGGTTAGTAAACATACCTTTGTATAACAGAATCCATGGTCTCAATCATTTCACTAGTTTTGTACTGCTCAGGGTCCTCCAAGAATCTGACCATTCCATCTTTCTGGTTGATAAGTGCATGTATCTGACCATCCTGGATCTGCATGTTTGGAAAGAAAACATGATATTCTCAAATCTAACAGTCAAAGTAATAAAGCAAAGCTTCTAAAAATCACGTGTTAGAGACAATACCATCTGAAGCACATGCATTTCCGCCTCCTTAGCATTAGCAAGTTGGACCATGTTGGCTATATCTTGAAGCGACAGGGTCAAGTACTTCTGGGTCAACCTCAGAATGTTACGCTTGTAAAGGGATGACACTGCTTGCTTAACCAATCCAAGATTCTTATCCTGAAAAATAACATTTCGTCCACATCATATAGGAGAATGACGACTAATAACATCGGTACAAAAACTATGGTGAGTGTTTAGAGGAAATTTACCTTCTCAAAATCAGCACTCTTGGCCACAACCAACGCCTCTAGTTGACCAATTTTCCCGTCGTTGTAACAACTAACCAGATCAATGTAAGGCTGAGAAAAGGGTGAACGATATCATTATAAGGCTGTAAGATTTTTTTTTTTTTTGGACTGAAGTAAAAACGAAAGAGAAGCCTCCAATCAAAATGAAAGATACAACTCATGGATAGGGTTCAAACTTACTCCAGAATAGTTCTTGAAGGTCCTCTGAGCTATAGTAGAAGCGCATTTGGGGAGACTGTTAGCACACTGCACATGTAAAAGATATACTAGGTTATAAGAATAACATCATAAGATTAACCAATCCTTGAAGAGAAAATCAGACACAGAATGTAATTATGAAACCAATATTACTCAAAACATCCAATGGATTCAGGCTCATGCAATATGATCGCTCCCACGACAGAAAACTAGATAAAAAAATAAAGTAATATATAAAGAACACAGCCTTACATGCCCATTGTGAATGAGAGACACCAATATGTACTTTTTGTATGCCTCAACGGCTATGGCACTCGCAGGATTCATAGGAGCAGTCACAACCTGATATAAGTACGTGGATTGAGTTAAACTAAAACGAAAGTCATTAATGAATAAAAGCATATAGAATCGCTTACATTGTAAAGAAGCTCTATTGCTTTCTGAAATCTCTTCAGTCCGATACATATCATTCCCCTGTCAAAAGTTCAGGGATCAAGGATGAGAATTGAAAAAACCATAAAACAACCTCAACTGGATGGATTTAATGTATTGATACAACCATTGATCAAAGAAAAAGATAAAAATAAAATCAACGACAGTAGTGAGGAAAACTTGCTTACCCATAGTAGCAATAGAGAAAAAAGTCTTTTGGCAGGTCAACCTCTAAGATATCATCACTAATAATGGAGGAACCAGTCTTGTACAACTTCGTCTGCAAACAGAGTTGAAGAACATCTGGATGCAACGCAGTCAAACATTTTGGGGAGGCCTGAAGCTTCTGAACAGCGGTCAACAGTGGGGCTACCCCTCGCAGGGGATCTTTAATCTTCACGACATGGTCTTTCAATCTCTTACAAAGGGATACAACTGCAAGATTAAGAAAACAATAACAACAGAACCATCACCTTAAAGATAAACAAAAAAAAAAACAGAAAGACGAGAGAAGATCCCATAAAGGGTCAGTGATTACATTTATCACTCGCCAAACGAATCTGCTCAGCATCGCAAGAGTTGATGAACCGTGCAATTATCGGAACCTCGGCAAAAGCTTTCTCGTCCGATACTGGACCAGCGGTAAGTATCTCACTGGAACAATCAAACAATACCCCAAGAAAATCAAAATCAGAATTCCAAATCCTCCTTGTAAACTGACAACCCTAATTATATACCTCAAGTTCCATCAACCAAAATCATCGTCACAGTATATTACACAAAACATCAACAAATACCTAATCTAGTCAGAGATATGAGAAATCCAAACCATGACCACAAAAAAAAATCAACTCACAGGAAATAGAGGTAACCGAGAGAATGCTTCGACGCGTCGAGCTGGGTAAGAGTAGAGAAATTAACATCGGGTTCGGCTCGGAGCGAGTTCTCAGCTCCTCTCAAAAGATCGTGAAGTGCAGATAAATCCCCAGCACTCCCCGATAAGCCTTGGATTGACGCTATCACAGCTTCCAACGAGTTCATCACTCCGTTCATATAGAATCTTCAGACGAAAATTACAAAAACCCTAATCGATCGCCCTTTCTTCTCCCTCTCAAAATCTTTTTATGCTAAGTGTTTTTGTTTAATTATCTCTGGATCTTTCTCCATAAAAAATACATGCCCCCTCCCAATATATATATACGAACCCTCTGAGCGACTCAGAGGTTCCTTACATTATTAACTCTAGACGAATAAACCGACTACTAACCGTCTTTTAAACCATATAATCTCGGTTCGGTATGAATTAATTAGCCTCGGTATTGTTCGGTTCAATCTGACCAATTTCGGGGATGGTCTTCCAGAAAAGGAACGAGATTGAGATCACAAGAGTGTCAAAGCATTCTCATCTCAGATTCGAAGGTTCTCTGTGTAATCTAAAGGAGAAGATTTGAAGCTTTGTAGGTTGTTTGTAAGCTATGGCGGATTATCATTTCGTGTACAAGGACGTTGATGGAGCGTCGACTCAATGGGACGATATCCAGAGGAAATTGGGGAATCTACCTGAGAAAGCTCCGGCGTTCAAACCTCCGGCTTATACTCCGGAACAAGACGAGTCTTCAGCTCCTAAGGACCAGGCTTGGTTTGATAAGAAGACGGAGGATGAGCTTGAGGATCTTGAAGACGACAAAGATCTCGACGATGATCGCTTCCTCGAACAATACAGGTTCGTAGATCGAATCGAACATTCTGATTTTTTTTTGTATTTACCATCTTAGTTTACCATATAAGATTCTGGATTGTGAATTCGATTTTGTGGGATCTGTTGTCATGTAGCTAGCTAGATAGCACTTGGTGTACTATATATTATCAAGCTCTGATTTTTCTCGATTCCTTTCTGTTTTGGATATGAATGCAATTAAGAGTAGTGACTAATGTCAGATGTTGATGGATAGGCTAAACTTATTGTGTATCACAGGCGCTAATGTGTTTTGATGCTTTGATAGGAAGAAGAGGTTGTCTGAGCTAAGAGAAGCTGCTAAAGTTAGAAGATATGGAACTGTGACTCCCATCTCTGGATCTGATTTTGTACGCGAGGTTACACAAGCCTCTGCTGAAGATTGGGTTGTTGTATGTCTATACAAAGATAGGTATGCTTTTGATGTATTTGTGAATGCTGTTTACTTTTGACGAACCAGTCTAATTACATGTTTGAGACACAATTTAAGTCATGTTTGTTTCTTGTTGTTCTTTGATAGTGTTGCCGAGTGTGGTTTGCTATTGGGTTGTCTAGAAGAATTGGCTAGCAGATACCCAGCAACAAAGTTCGTTAAGATTATATCTACTGATTGTATTCCGAACTACCCTGATTGTAATCTTCCTACCTTGCTTGTGTACCACCATGGTGCCGTTAAAGGAACTCATGTAGGCTTGAAGAGCTTTGGCCGTAGGTGCACCCCAGAGAGTAAGTTTGAAGCCTTCTTTTTCTGATATAGTCTGTGCCCATTTTGTTTTTCATAATTATTTCCTTTTTCATCTGTAGCCTCTTTTTGATCTAAGACCTGAGGTGACCACATTTGCGATTGCATCATACTTTGGGCAGAATGGTTGTACTCTCATGTCTGAACATACTTGCAACTGATTTGGTTTTTCAGGTGTAGCCTTACTTCTGTGTCAATCAGAGCCGGTTCTTAATGATGGCAAAGGAGGAGACGACGACTCCTCGAGGGAAGCTGTGATGGCTGGAGTTCGAAAACAGTTCATAGAACGAGTGGTGAGAGACCATGAGAATAAGGATAACGATGATGGTGGTTACAGTAGCGATTAGAACATCAAAGCTTCCCTATTTACGTCTGTTGTTATTGCTTGTTGAGTTGGTGACTAATAAACAAAATGTGTTGACTTCATCTGTGTTGTAATGCTTTTTTAAAACGTCTTGTTCTTTTAAAAGAGACAGGTACCTCATGCTTTTTCTTAATATCCATGTCCTGATCACTTCTCGAATTCAAGTACTGGATGTAAGACTCTGAATCCATGTAAAAGCCAACATTTGAAATAGTCTATCCATTGAATTAGCATCTACTGCGCACTGTAATGAAGCAATAACATAGAGATGTCTTCTGTTAGATGCTATAGAAAAATTCGGTTTTATGCTTCATAAAATTTCTTTAGAGCCTAACAACATCAAATTGGCAATTTCATCTGCAACCAAAAGACCTTAAAAATACAAAGAAAACTTCTTCAAGTTCACTCATTGGATAAGTATTCTCCAAAACCATATTCAAGTAACCTTTCTTTTTCAGAAAATTCTGATTTTCTAATCGACAAGAGTGAATCAGTAGAATTCAAGTTAATCAATAGAGTTCTCAAGTACTCATTCTTTAGTAGGACTTATTGGCTGTCTTTGGTTCTTCGCTTATGTATTTCAAAGTTGTAGGTACACCTTTTTTTTTGGTATTGTGACCAACCTTCTACTGGTATTAACGTACGTTGAGAACTTTGATGTTAAACTGTTCAACTTAATCTGTTTTTCCTTCTTTGAT
>NC_025692.1:2134467-2189788 GCF_000633955.1 Camelina sativa | reverse complement strand
TGTTTGTTTCTTGTTGTTCTTTGATAGTGTTGCCGAGTGTGGTTTGCTATTGGGTTGTCTAGAAGAATTGGCTAGCAGATACCCAGCAACAAAGTTCGTTAAGATTATATCTACTGATTGTATTCCGAACTACCCTGATTGTAATCTTCCTACCTTGCTTGTGTACCACCATGGTGCCGTTAAAGGAACTCATGTAGGCTTGAAGAGCTTTGGCCGTAGGTGCACCCCAGAGAGTAAGTTTGAAGCCTTCTTTTTCTGATATAGTCTGTGCCCATTTTGTTTTTCATAATTATTTCCTTTTTCATCTGTAGCCTCTTTTTGATCTAAGACCTGAGGTGACCACATTTGCGATTGCATCATACTTTGGGCAGAATGGTTGTACTCTCATGTCTGAACATACTTGCAACTGATTTGGTTTTTCAGGTGTAGCCTTACTTCTGTGTCAATCAGAGCCGGTTCTTAATGATGGCAAAGGAGGAGACGACGACTCCTCGAGGGAAGCTGTGATGGCTGGAGTTCGAAAACAGTTCATAGAACGAGTGGTGAGAGACCATGAGAATAAGGATAACGATGATGGTGGTTACAGTAGCGATTAGAACATCAAAGCTTCCCTATTTACGTCTGTTGTTATTGCTTGTTGAGTTGGTGACTAATAAACAAAATGTGTTGACTTCATCTGTGTTGTAATGCTTTTTTAAAACGTCTTGTTCTTTTAAAAGAGACAGGTACCTCATGCTTTTTCTTAATATCCATGTCCTGATCACTTCTCGAATTCAAGTACTGGATGTAAGACTCTGAATCCATGTAAAAGCCAACATTTGAAATAGTCTATCCATTGAATTAGCATCTACTGCGCACTGTAATGAAGCAATAACATAGAGATGTCTTCTGTTAGATGCTATAGAAAAATTCGGTTTTATGCTTCATAAAATTTCTTTAGAGCCTAACAACATCAAATTGGCAATTTCATCTGCAACCAAAAGACCTTAAAAATACAAAGAAAACTTCTTCAAGTTCACTCATTGGATAAGTATTCTCCAAAACCATATTCAAGTAACCTTTCTTTTTCAGAAAATTCTGATTTTCTAATCGACAAGAGTGAATCAGTAGAATTCAAGTTAATCAATAGAGTTCTCAAGTACTCATTCTTTAGTAGGACTTATTGGCTGTCTTTGGTTCTTCGCTTATGTATTTCAAAGTTGTAGGTACACCTTTTTTTTTGGTATTGTGACCAACCTTCTACTGGTATTAACGTACGTTGAGAACTTTGATGTTAAACTGTTCAACTTAATCTGTTTTTCCTTCTTTGATCGTCAAAAAAAAAAAAAAAAATCTGTTTTTCCTTCTTCCATAATTCCATTGAACTTTGAAGTAAAAGCAAAATAACTCAAGTGTAATGGACACTTTAGCATAGTTTTTGGTGGTGTTGTTTGATTGTCTCAAGTTAGCTTTTTGGTGTTTTAGGAGGCACTGGAGATATATATACCAAACACATCCACATGAACATTATGAATACATGATTTTCTGTTTTTTCTTTTTTGTCAACAAATACATGATATTTCTATCCCGTCCGGTCCGTCACAAATCCGTTTCAAGAAGGTGTCACGGTTTGTATCGGCATATTCGGTTCCGGTGCTTACTCGGGTTACGCGGGTCGGGTTCTCGTAGACGAGTGGAGCGAGTTACAACGTTTTGGGTCTCGCTGGTAGGAAAAATATTTCGCCGGCGCTGTGGAAAAAAAACTCTTTAAAAAAATTTGGAACTATAATAATAAACTGAAAAAATGTCGTTAAATAATGAACTTTCAAATTTAAGCCAAAAAAATCATGAATTTCGTCGAATGTCATTTAATACATCAAGTTCTATTGACTATCGTTTAAAACACCAAATATCATTGACCAAACCAGAATATACATATCGTTTTATGAGATAACTGAGCAAGTAAAGATCATTACTTTGCCGTTTAATGGCATGTTGTTTTTAGCTTCATATATGATATTTGGTGTTTTTAACGGCTAGTCAACAAAAATCATGATTTTTTTTTGCCTAAAATTAGAAGTTGATGTAATAAATTGCATATTATTTAACTTTAGTAGTCTAATTTTTTTTATTATTCAACTAATAATTGTTGAATGAATTATTAAATATTCAAAATTGAATTCATTCTATACTCTTCAAATATTATGTTTTAAAGATAAATTCACATAAACACATTATTGAATTGGGTATATGTCAATAAAAATGTAATTATGGAATTCTGATAACATGTATATTAATTTTGTTTGTTAATAGACAAATAAAATTTAGCACAAATGGTTCTCATAGTATTTTACAAAAGTAAATAATACTTTTAATTATTTTTGTCTTCGAAAAACACAAAAGAGTAATACATCAACAAATTTAACAAATCACCTCCCAAATAATAGAGAAAATATAGGAATGTATTTTTAATTACATAAATAGTAGATTATACATTTTCTGTAATATAATATCCACATCATGAATTATATTCATGAAAAAATCGGAAGTTTAAAATATCTCCAACTCAACTAATGTAAATAAGTAATATTATTTTTTAATTCTAACCAAAAATATTATTGCAAAGGATATCTGATGCACATGTACAAATGACATTAAACTGTATAATAGTCAACTTAAGGTTGATTTTACATTATAGAGGTATAAAGTGTTAAGTAATGTGAAAACAAAAAAAAATTCAAAATGCATTTTGTTTTTACGTACGTATAATTAGATTAAGAGTCTTTTCAACTTTGTGAACATAAAAAATTATTAAATTATCTAATTTTGGTTTGATACATGAATTTTCAAATTTAAGTAAAAAAAAATAAAATGTACAAATTTTACAAGTGAACGAGGAATCTATGTGATGGTTTTGGTTGACAAATAGAAAGACTAGAAGATAAACTTCTACCTCCTCTTTAGAAGGTTTTCCAACCTAAGTGATCATGTGGAACGATCATACGAGAGTTTTGCTCGGATATTGGATATCGTGAATTCACCACATAATTAATTTTATAATCTTTAGTTTTTTTTGGTTGTTCAAATGAATTTAAATCTTTTAAAGACCATTACACTAAACCATACCATCACACATCGGTTCCACAAACACCATTAAGAAGATGAAGAAGATGAAGCGCTGGTTCGTAAATTCTTAGAAGAAGTGGATCAGTTCGAAAGACAGAAACAACAAGAACCACGCTCTTCCTCCCCTGCCACTAAAAAGCTTAGAGCGAAGAAGCCGAAACATCTATTTCATGGGGTATGTCTTATACTCGAGTTTCCTAAAATTTCAATTTTGCTTTTTTTAGGTTATATTTGAGTTCATAAAGAACTGAATTAACAGATGCCATGACACATGGTCATTATGCCGAAGAAGGATCTTGTATTAGTCGACAATGCAGCATCTGATAGTGATGAAGACGCTTATTTTGCGGTATGTTTTTTATTGCTCAGACTTTTTTCTTGCCTTTAAGTGAGATGATTAATCAACTTATTGTTTTTTCAGGGTCAGATGTTGATGCCCTTGGTGGATTATGACAGTCATGATGCCCATGGTTTTCTTAAAGAAGAAACTTCGGTAGAAGAAGAAGAAGAAGAAGCGATGGTTCGTAAATTCTAAGAAGAAGTCGATCGGTTCGAAAGACAAAAACAAGAACCACGCTCTTCCTCCCCTGCCACTAAAAAGCTTAGAGCGAAGAAGCCGAAACATCTCTTTGACAGGGTATGTCTTAAACTCGAGTCTCCTAAAATTTCATTTTTGTTTTTCTTTAGGGTATATTTGAGTTCATAAAGAACTTAATTAAC
Source organism: Camelina sativa (assembly GCF_000633955.1). NCBI lineage: Eukaryota > Viridiplantae > Streptophyta > Magnoliopsida > Brassicales > Brassicaceae > Camelina > Camelina sativa. The sequence continues at coordinate 2,185,963 of NC_025692.1, read as the reverse complement.
ATATGACATGGAAGATGATCATTACGCCCAAGAAGAATGAGGATCATGTATTAGTCGACTATGCAGCATATGATAGTGATGAAGACGCTTCTTCTTCTGCGGTATGTTCTTTATTGCTCAGACTTTTTTTTTTGCCTTAAAATGAGATGATTAATCAACTTATTCTTTGTTCAGGGTCATATGTTGATGCCCTTGGTGGATTATGACAGTGATGATGCCCATGGTTTTCTTAAAGAAGAAGCTTCAGAAGAAGAAGAAGCGCTGGTTCGTAAATTCAAAGAAGACGTGGATCAGTTCGAACGACAAAAACAAGAACTTAATTAACAGATGCCATGGAAGATGATCATTACGCCCAAGAAGAATGAGGATCTTGTATTAGTCGACTATGCAGCATCTGATAGTGATAAAGACGCTTCTTCTTCTGCGGTATGTTCTTTATTGCTCAGACTTTTTTCTTGCCTTAAAGTGAGATGATTAATCAACTTATTCTTTGTTCAGGGTCAGATGTTGATGCCTTTGGTGGATTATGACAGTGATGAGGCCCATGGTTTTCTTAAAGAATAAGCTTCAGAAGAAAAAGAAGCGTTGGTTCGTAAATTCAAAGAAGACGTGGATCAGTTCGAACGACAAAAGCAAGAACCACGCTCTTCCTCCCCTGCCACTAAAAAGCTTAGAGCGAAGAAGCCAAAACATGTCTTTGACAGGGTATGTCTTAAACTCGAGTTTCCTAAAATTTCATTTTTGTTTTTCTTTAGGTTATATTTGAGTTCATAAAGAACTTAATTAACAGATGCCATGGAAGATGATCATTACGCCCAAGAAGAATGAGGATCCTGTATTAGTCGATTATGCAGCATCTGATAGTGATGAAGACGCTTCTTCTGCGGTATGTTCTTTATTGCTCAGACATTTTTCTTGACTTAAAGTGAGATGATTAATCAACTTATTCTTTCTTCAGGGTCAGATGATGATGCCCTTGGTGGATTATGACAGTGAGGATTCTCCCAAACACTCCATTGTTTATGATCTTCATCTGCATTAGAATTCAGCTCCAAAGGAGGATCAATCAGAGAGCAAGTCTGAAACGATTGGTAGCACAAAAGGAACTGGGATGAATCATTTTTCTGGCAGTGGGGCAGAGGGAGTTGATCAATCAGAGAATTTACTCACTGGTAGCAACATAAAACTGAAAATAGGAACAGTTACGATGGCTAAGGTTGAACAGGTTCAGACCCGTGGATTGGTTCTTGATAAGAAGACGGAGAATGAGCTTGAGGATCTTAAGGATCATTAGAACATCAAAGCTTCATGTGTGTTCTTTTTGGAAAAATCTCTTTTCTTTTAAAAGAGACATGACATCTTGTTCTTTGCACTATGTTCCTGCTTGCATTGCATTACTACAGGAGGGTGATGAAGAAACAAAGTTTGAAACCGAAGACACATTGCTAGTCAAGGTCTGACTTAATACGAACTTATGACGCTGCATAATCTCTTTCGTTTTATGCTTGGGTGAATATCGTTTCACCAATCTATAAATGTACCCCCTATCTGTTCAAGGATACAACCGTAAGGGTATCACTGCAAGAGGCATGTTAAAGGTTGATCGCAAAAAGGCATTTGACTCAGTGCATTGGGTTTCATCATCAACACACTAAAAGCTCTCCGCTTCCCAGCTCACTTCATCAATCTCATCAAAGAGTGCATCACTACCCCAAGCTTTTCTATTTCAATCAACGGTGAATCTTGTGGATACTTTAGGGGAGCAAAGGGACTACGACAAGGGGATGCTATATCCCCCTATCTGTTCACTCTAGCGATGGAGGTGTTCACTCAAATGCTTAACAACAGTTATAACACCAGTCTCATTGGACAGCATGATATGTTACGGTTTTGACTCACTTTGACCCCGTTTATTTGATAGTTTTGTAGTTGTTTGAGTCCTTTTCAGGTTATAATAAGAGGCTAGGAAGCTAAAAGCAAGGATTGGAACAGCAGGAGCAATGGGAGCAGAAAGGAGTTGAATTGGAGCAGAAAAGCTGATTTTAGACCCAGGAGCACATGCTCCCGATTTCCGAGCACATGCTCCCAACTCTACGGTTTCATGACGACACGTGGCAAGCATCTAGGCGCCGATTCCCTGCCTAATTCCCCTTATTTTAGGCGATCCTTTGTGAGAGAAAGAGGGCTGAGATCGCTTTTTAATAGGAAGATTTGAATTTGGATTCTTTCCTTATTTTTCTCTACTTGTATGCTATTTAACCTAGGGTTTTTAGGAGAGAAAATATACCTTTTTCTTTTGTTTTTGGAGCGACGTTTTTGGTGAGAGGGAGAAGAGCGGCTACCTTGTGAAGCATTCTCTGAACCCTTTTTATTTTTATGTCATTGAATTTCTCATCTTTTGCTATGATTCATTTCTCTATGTCTGAGTAGTTTTCTTTGCTAGATTAGGGGTTTCAAAAGGGGTTTCATGGGTTAGCAACAGAACACAAATAGGGCTTTATATAATCGATTGTCTTCACTATTGTTAGACTTAATGCTTAGGTTGATTTGATCACCCAATCTATGATTCTAGGTTTATCTATTCATCAAAAGTGTAATAGGTTGCTAGAAAAGACATTAGTGGGCAAATTATCCTAGACCTGCGAAAGTTGATGTGTAGGTGATTTGTGAACTTATCATTCCTGTTCTTTAATGCTTGTCTGCGATTCTGGGCTCAAACGACAGTTTAGGGTTTATGGACCGCCGAGCATGTGCTCCGGATGTCTGAGCACGTGCTCCGCGTTTCCGCACAGAATCGATCAGATAGAGTTATTGATACCACGACAGTGGATCAGTTTATATTTATGTTTGAGTTCTAGACTGGTACTTAATCTATGCCCTAAATAGTTGTTTAGTTGTTATCTCTGAAATTCCTGAGAATTACCCCTGATCTAGTGTTTTGCTTATTGCCTTTTTATACCGTTTTAATCGCGTTACTGTTACCAAACAAACCCAACTTTGAATTGTCTTAGCTTGAAATTGAACCAATAGAACCATAGAGTAAAACTTGGTCTTCGTGGGATTCGACCCCTAAGTACTACTTCTTTGCTGTGCACTTGCAGTAGGAAAATAGGGTTTAAAACTCTGTGTATCACAGCACCCCACAGCAATGTCTCCTCAGGCCACTCATCTTGCTTTTGCAGATGATATAATGATTTTCTTTGATGGTAGCAAGGAATCTCTGCAAACCATCACCACAGTCCTACAGGACTTTGTATTGCTATCGGGTCTACAAATGAACAAGGACAAAACCGACCTTTTTGTGGCAGGAGTGAACCAGGATGAAACCTCAGATATTAACAACCTTGGTTTCAGATTAGGTTCACTTCCCATACGCTACCTTGGTCTACCTTTGATGCACAGGAAGTTAAGGATCTGCGATTATCGACCTCTTATAGACAACCTTTCCTCCAAATTTGTATCTTGGTCTGCTCGAGCTCTCTCGTATGCAGGTAGAAGGGAATTGATTGCCTCTATTGTATATGGCACATTTAATTTTTGGGCATCTGCTTTCATCTTGCCCAAAGGTTGTGTGAAGATCATTGAGAGTATGTGCACTCGCTTCCTTTGGAATGGTGACATCAATAAGAAGCCAAACGCAAAAGTGGCATGCCAAACACTGTGACATCAATAAATCGGCCGTAAATGCTTTCCTACAATCAAGATTTATGAATCCCAGGATACAACCGATCATGAACTATTACAGTAGCACACCAGTAATAGAACTCAAGCGAACAGATCTACGTTATACTCTCGAGACTACAAACTAAGAACTTACTTGGACTAAGCAATGGATAGGGAGAGAGAGATCTTCAGAGGAAGGAGGCTTTATATTTTTGAGTGTGAGAAATAATGAGAGGCTATGTCTCTATATATAGTGGAAGGAGGGAGATCTCAAGAAAATATTCACTGAATATTCTTGGAGTACTGCCCAAGTTTGCTGGAGTTCACACCAAGTGACACACTGCTTGATTTTGTTTTTCCTGTGCGTGAACATCCATGAGTTTAGACTGTTAACACCCATTTCTGCGTGTGCTCTTAATATTTAGGTATCCAACATGTATTGATGCACTACGAGACTTGGATGACTGTCTTACCATGGTTCATCTTTTTGCGGTGTTACGTGCATCAGACAAGGAAAATCTCGAAGTTAAGTGAGTCCACAACTGTAGAAGGTCAGAATCTTATCTTTTCTTTTGGAACCTTGTGTCTTTACATATTGGCAGCTTCTCTTAGTCTCATATCCATTTAATCTTACTTTGCGCTTCTCTTGTGAACCAGATTGACCCATGAATGGCAAGCTTACCCATGAATGGCAAGCTTACATTTCACGTTGTCATGCATTGCGTAAAGTGTTTGTATCTGTCAAGGGTATTTACTATCAGGTATTGTGTTACTCTATCTTGAAAGTTTATAATGGAATTAGTAGATTACATCCTCGAATAATGAAACTTTGGTAATTATCTTAATAGGCTGAATTAGAAGGTCAAAAGATCACTTGGTTAACCCCTCATGCAATACAACAAGTTTTTACATATGATGTTTGACTTTGGTGTCCTGCTTTTATGAGGTGAGAACTCCTAATCCCTATTCATTCCTTTTCCCGTGTTAACTTAATTCATCAGTTTAGTACGAATAAATTAATTTGAGTTTTCTAACCTAAACTGATGTTTGGTCGTATGATGACTTATTTTCATTCACCTTTTGATGCAGACTCTTCTTGCCGTTATTAATTTCAAGCTTTACCATTCTCTGAATGTGAAATATCCGCCAATCCTTGATTCTCGGTTGGAGGCTTTGGCTGCGGGTGAGCTGTCCTCCTCCAAGTAGCGATGATATTCCTTAAATGATATCTTTCATATGGGAGTTCATATGTAACTATTAGAATGGAGGACCTGTTACTCTGATTAATATTTGTGCATGTCTTCAATGTTGCAGATACATAGATGCCAGCTCCAAGGGCATAGCGGTGGAACCTAAAGTTGATGCCTCATCTAGCTCGCAGTCAAACAACCGTGAAGAATCTGAACTGAGACTTGCACAACTTCAGCACCAGCTGCCTTCGAGTGAGCCTGGAGCACTGATGCATCTAGTTGTCAGATAACAATAAAAAGGTTGAAGAGGATGAAGAAACAAGAGTGTGCAAGTCACTGTTCAAGGATCTGAAGTTTTTCTTGAGCCGTGAGGTATCTTTCTGATTCACTCCTTCTGAGCCAGTTTTTATCTCTGAATTTTCTTGTAAAATAGTAAATCATTGGCAAATTTAAAACGGGAAGGGACAAAACATACTCATTTGCTACTAAATTTTATCAGTAATTGACCAAGTATAATAGTAGTCTTTCTATAACATGAATCTCTAACATCTCGATAATGTTCAAAGACGATTACTTGACTACAAATCATAAAGTAAAGGCACTTAAAAAAAAGAAGTGGTTCGTATAAGTGCTTAGTGTTGAGGGGACCTAAAACTAGTGTGTAAGATATATTTGGAAGATCTGTGTGCTTGAGTTGCTCCTCTTATNAGGGCATAGCAGTGGAACCTAAAGTTGATGCCTCATCTAGCTCGCAGTCAAACAACCGTGAAGAATCTGAACTGAGACTTGCACAACTTCAGCACCAGCTGCCTTCGAGTGAGCCTGGAGCACTGATGCATCTAGTTGTCAGATAACAATAAAAAGGTTGAAGAGGATGAAGAAACAAGAGTGTGCAAGTCACTGTTCAAGGATCTGAAGTTTTTCTTGAGCCGTGAGGTATCTTTCTGATTCACTCCTTCTGAGCCAGTTTTTATCTCTGAATTTTCTTGTAAAATAGTAAATCATTGGCAAATTTAAAACGGGAAGGGACAAAACATACTCATTTGCTACTAAATTTTATCAGTAATTGACCAAGTATAATAGTAGTCTTTCTATAACATGAATCTCTAACATCTCGATAATGTTCAAAGACGATTACTTGACTACAAATCATAAAGTAAAGGCACTTAAAAAAAAGAAGTGGTTCGTATAAGTGCTTAGTGTTGAGGGGACCTAAAACTAGTGTGTAAGATATATTTGGAAGATCTGTGTGCTTGAGTTGCTCCTCTTATATGTTGTTTTTTGCGTAGGTTCCAAGAGAGTCCCTGCTTTTTGTGCTTCCTGCTTTTGGTGGGATGGTGTCTTGGGAAGGAGAAGGTGCTCCTCCGATCAAGGAAGATGATGAGAATATTACACATCATGTAAGCCATTTTGCTGGATGTTTAATATTGCCGTTGTATCCTAAAGTAACATGCATTCTACCTCTGTAGATCATCGATAAGCCAAGTGCGGGCCATCAGTATCTTTCAAGGGAATATGTGCAACCCACAGTGGATCTATGACTGCGTGAATGCTCGCATGATCTTGCCAACTGAAAATTACTCGGTCGGAAGGTAACACATTCATAGCCCTTGCCTATATATCTTCTTTTACTACCATTTTTTTTTTGTTTAGTTTTCTCAGCTAATCACATATTTGTTGTGTGTTTTCTTAGAAGCAGCATCCCACCGCCACACGTGTCACCGTTTGTGGACAATGAAGCAGAAGGATATGTTCCTGATTATGCTGAAACCATCAAAAGGCTTCAAGCAGCAGCCAGAAACGAAGAAGGTCTGGCTTTGTGCTTGATATATGAATAACACAAGCCTGAAAACTACCAGGCTTGTAGGTCTGGCTTACAAAAAAGCCAGTTTCAATCAGCCTAAGATTCTCTCACTTCTTAACTGTTTTCTTTGATCGACTTAATATAATCGTGGTAGTTATATCGATTAAGCTCTGTGTAAACTGCTGCTACTAGTGTTTTTGTAACGATGCATGCTGCTACTACTACAATTGTTTTCATCTACCTCTTCTCTTGGTGGGTAAGTGGAGAAAGAAAGAAAGAAAGAAAGAAAAAGACTATTGTAGTTATATATAGAGATGCGAGGTTTCTTTTGTTCTATGTTTATCTTCAAAGCTAGCGAAAATTACACTTGATTCCCTGAGAGAGCACAAGCTTTCTGACTGAATTGCTGCTATAAACTAAATAAATTACAAACAAAAAAAGAAACAAGGAATGAGAAAAATAATATTCAGAGATAGAAAGAATCAGCAAATAACAAGTTAAGGGGGCCAGTAGATGATGAGTCTAAGGAGAGGACAGCACCGGACCACTCAATGTTGGCCACGGAAAGCTCGAATACACCTTCTATGCATCGTGTGGCAATGGAAAGCTCGGCATACCAAAGCTCCAAAATCTGACCATTGGGACCTTGAGGCCGGGCTTCCCAGAAGATGGCCAGCCTGACACCAGAGATGGAGAGTTTGATGATATGAAAACCAGAGTGTTGCTGCTGCAGCTGTTCCAAACCCTTGACGTCCTTCCAATCCGACTCAAATGGAAAACGCCACAGTATTCTCCCGCCGGTAGCAGGGCAGAACAATGCTTGATCAGCGAAAAGCCAATTGCTTGGGTTAGACTCCGTTCTTCCGTCCTCTGCTGCCTCAAACTTACATTCAGTGCTTGAGAAATTAAAGATTTGACCATCCTCATCCACCGCGTGAACATGCTTCTCGTCGTCCATCACCAAACTTTGTTGGATTTTGAGGGGCATCTTGGGCGTAACCACAGACAGGAACTCCCAAGTTCCGGTTTCGACATCATACACCTCTGCCCAGTTGGAGGAATCAGCAGCGTCCCAGCACCCTCCAAACACGTATATCTTCTTCTTGTCTATCAAGCTTGCGGATGCTCCGCTTCGAGCCATCTTCATGGGCGTAAGGCGGCACACTGTGTGATCGGTACAATTAAAAAACGTGACTTCCGATGTGGGTTTGCCGTTCACGAGTCCACCGATAACATAGACCCCCCAATAATCCTTCACGAAACAGGATCCTGCTACCGGGGCCGGATCACGTTTAATCGGTATATACAAAATTAAGCGGGAATTAATCAGATTAGACAGTATAATCGGATAATCGATGTTAAACGAGGATTAGTCATTAATCGAGGCAGAGAGGGTGGACTTAGCGATTTTATGGGGCGTAATCGATGGTAGGTGAGAATTTTTAAAACATGGCCTGGAAAACAAAATTCAACGCCCAGGAGATTCAAATACAATCTGATTCGTAAATACAATAATTTTATCTCCTTCTGGCCTCTCCTTTAGTGTCGTCATCTTCTTCTGCTGTAGTAACCATCTTTTTTTGGTTGTTTACATGAACGACACTTTACATTATACACATGCTAACAACGGTCACAGGACAAATTATGGTTTTCAAACGGGAGTATCCATAATCTAAACAATCATAGTCACATAAACTATCTATTAGTAAAAATAAAAACCTACTTTCTTTGATGATTTTTACTTATAACATATGAATTTAAGTGACACCATGATCTTCATATGGCAGGATCAAGATTCAAGTCTTTTAAGAGACTGATGTGATGTTTAAAGTTCCCAAAAAAAATGATCGGCTAGGGGTCAGAAGCCAAATCTTATATTTGATGCTTAGATTCCCATATAATTTTTTTGCACCACCACACATTTCAACAATCACACTTTGGTAATGTCGTAATCTTACTTAAAATTGAACTAAGATTTTCCGTGTGTATTTTCATTATTTGTATATGTTATGTAAACGTACACATTTATAACTTATGCTGTGAGAGAATATTTGTTGCACAGTCTAATCATCCTAATTGATTTAAGGACTGTAAGGTACATATAAAGTGTGACTCTCTCTAACACTGGTTTTATGTCTATTTCTTTAACAACATCAAATTGGCAATTTCACCTGCAACCAAAAGACCTCAAAAATACAAAGAAGACTTCTTCAAGTTCACTCATTGGATAAGTATTCTCCAAAACCATATTCAAGTAACCTTTCAATTCTTTTTCAGAAAAAAATCCGATTTTCTAATCGACAAGAGTGAATCAGTAGAGTTCAAGTTAATCAATAGAGTTCTCAAGTATTCATTATTTAGTAGGACGTATTGGCTGTCTTTGATTCTTCGCTAATGCATGTATTTCAAAGTTGTAGGTACACCTTATTCGGTATATTGTAACCATATTCTACTAGTATTAACGTTGAGAACTTTGATGTTAAACTACTCAACATAATCTATTTTTCCTTTTTTTTCATTGAAAACTTTGAAGTAAAAGCAAAATAACTCAAGTGTAATGGACACTTTAGCATAGTTTTTGGTGGTGTTGTTTGATTGTCTCAAGTTAGCTTTCTGGTGTTTTAGGAGGCACTGGAGATATATATATTACCAAACACATCCACATGAAAATTATGAATACATGATATATTTCTTTTTTTTTTGTTTTTGTTTTTTGTTTTTTGTTTGACCGTTGACTTTTAATTTTATTTGTTCTTTAATTAATAGTTTGTTATATTATTATTTTAATGAAGCAGAAAAAACAAGATGAAGAGAACCGTGAGGGTACTGGCGATAAGTGCAAAGATCGCCGATATACCACCGGACGAGTACTCGTGGAGGAAGTACGGACAAAAGCCGATCAAAGGCTCACCACACCCACGTGGTTACTACAAGTGCAATACGTTTAGAGGATGTCCCGCTAGGAAACACGTGGGACGAGCATTAGATGATCCAGCGATGCTTATTGTTACGTACGAAGGAGAGCACCGTCACAACCAATCCGCGGCGATGCAGGAGAATATTTCTTCTTCAGGCGTTAATGATTTAGTCTTTGCCTCGGGTTGACTTTTGTAATTTTTTTATGTTTTTGAGTACTTTTAGATGGATTGGTTTGTAAATTAATTGTTTTTTACTTTTAACTAAAGAAATATTAAAATTAGAGAAAAAAAAATATGATATCTCTATCCCGTCCGTCTCAAGAAGGGATTGTACCGGCGTGTTCGGTTCGTGTGCTTACCCGGGTTACGCGGGTCGGTTCTCGTAGATAAGACGAGACGAGTGGAGCGAGTTATAACGGTCTCGCCGATAGGAAATATATTTCGGCGGCGATGAGGGTCCCACCCGCATACTTCGACATGTAGTAATAAGACTTTTGGTTTGATTATGAGATGGTCTTGAATAAGAAAAGCTTGTTAATTTCGAGTTTTCTTAAGAAATAGCTTGTTCTAGGCAACAAAACAAAGTTGTAGATATAATAAAGGTTTTATAAAAGGTATCGAGGCCTTTAAATTTAAGAAGTATTTAACCAAAGCCCACCTCTTTTAAAGTTGCACACGTGATTAGTTTTTGAAAAAAAAAAAAGGCGTCTTTATGTGTGTTTTAAATTTTAATTATCACAACGGATTACTGCCACGCGTACGGTCATAGTAAAGGAGCCGTTGTCGGCGTAGGAATCCAACGGCCATATTCCTCTTAAGCCTGTCCCCACTAGACATTTTCACTATCAGAAATCACACGTGGCAGTATTGATCGGTCATTACCAACCGTCCGATAAAAAATGCGTCATTAAATTATTACAACGGCCATAATCATCGTGTCACGCGTACGGTCGTCAGTAAAGGAGCCGAACGAATCCAACGGCCATATTCCTTGGGATTTATTAATATTGTGACGACTCCATTCTCTCTCTCTCTCACTCCTCACTCTTTCATCATCTTCTTCTCTCGATCTAATTTTTTTCTCTCTCTTGTTCTTCGTGCTTCGTCTATCGAGATTAAGAAAGAAAAAAAACAACAACAATGGTGAAGGGAAACAAGAAAGATGATGATTCAGGTAATTTTGTTTTCGACTGTTTGATGATTAGTTGAAATAGAAGTTGATTTTAATTCGATTTCTAAAAGGTTTTTTTTTTTTTCAGGGGAAAAAAGGGTTCCGTGGAACTGCCCAAAACAAGTGCTGGGTATGATGGAAAAAATGAAATTCGATTTCGGCTTTCCTTGTCTATATATATGGAGGAAGAACCCAAGTTTGTTTTCTGGAATTTTGCTTCCTTTTCTTCGATATTGTACTCCGGAAGAAAGTGATCTTGTACAGAGTCCAAGCCCATAGATGGAGCAACGCAAATGCCTTGAACCAGGTATGTTCGTCTTGCCATTTTCTCTCAATTAATAACGTTTTGTCAGATGGATTTTGTGCTATACTTGCTCTTTTTGAACTTGCTCTTTTTCAGAATGTTACGTCTTCTTTATATTCTTTGGCTTCAGATTGGTTAATCAATTAAAAATGGGTGGATATTGTACTTACTTGGATACTTATTTTCTTCTTCTTGGTGCTAGAATCCTTGAGATATCTTTCAATGTATGATAATCGGATCCTTCGCTACTTTAAAGGCCATAAAGACAGGTCTGATATCACCTCTGCAAATTTGGAATTGGATATATGTTTGTTCACCTACTTACTTACACTAGTAATATGAACACTGATTAATAAAATGTTCTTCTGTTTCAGGGTTGTATCGCTTTGTATGTCTCCTATCAATGATAGCTTCATGTCTGGATCTTCGTGTTAATCCCTGCCAGGTTAGTTTACAAAGTATGTGAAAGGCATTGTCCAATTTGCTGAGAAAATTTCATATGGGATCACGTCTGAATATCGCTAGAGTTTTTAGCAGAATAGTGCCTTTTTTTTCCCTTTGTTATCCAAACCTCCAAACCATAATGATTAATGTAGCTGTTGGAAGCATTTGACATCTAGAACAAGTTTTCTCGATTAGGCTCTCTTCTTTAATTGTCCCTCTGTGAACAAGTTTTCATGATTTAGTCTTTACCCTTTTAGTCAATAGGGGATTCTACATCTACGTGGTAGGCCTGCAGTTGCGTATGGCCAACAAGGCCTGGTGTTTGCTATTGCAATGGAAGGAGGTGCTGTTAAGTTATTTGATTCCCGGTGTTATGACAAGGTTACCTACTTAGTATTATGATTCACACAGCCTTACACATGACTGCTCTTGTAATTCTAAGTTATGACTACTCAGCTACCAATTTCAATCTCTTCTGTAGGGTCCCTTTGACACATTTCTGGTGGCTGTGGGGATACTGCTGAGGTTAACGATATAAATTTCAGCAACGATGGAAAATCCATGCTCCTAACAACTACGAATAACAATATCTACGTTCTTGATGCATATCGTTGAGAGAAGGTAATCACATTCTGTATCTTTCGCTTGGAGAAGACATAAGTTTAGAGGTTCAAATTGGTAAAGCTTCGCAGAAATGCGGTTTTAGTTTGGAGCCTTCCCAGGGTACATCCATAGAAGCCACACCAGATGGCAAGTATGTTCTGTCAGGTAAATACATTTGTTTGAAACTCTACCCAACATCCGAGTTTAACCAACTTTAACTCCATTTTTATGAAACTAGTCAACCAAATCAGATAAAAATCTAGACCTCACAGTAAGTTTTCTTTTTTCCTATACAGGTTCAGGAGATGGATCCTTTACATGCTTGGAACATCTAGAACCCACCTGAGGTAAATGCAGAATAATCAACACCACCAGGATTGTACATATCCACTTAAAAAGATGTTGAATGAATTATTCAGAATATTTATAGCTACTATTTTTGCCTTGTGCTTCTCACCGTATCTAAATTTTTCCCGGGTTTTGCTTTTTCTAAAAATGTGGCGAGGTGGGAGAACAATATAGGAGTAGTCTCGTGTCTGAAATGGGCACCTCGTAGTGCCATGTTCGTTGCTGCTTCTACGGTTCTCACATTCTGGACACCCAACGATGGTGAGCCGCCAGAGACTATGTATGTATTGTCAAAGGTATATTCCCCAGAGAACCAAAATAGAAGGTGAAGGGAAACCACCACACTTACTACCATTGTCAACGACATTGCTTTCCTTATGCACGAGCCACTTCTTGAGAAGTTCAGGGAAATCAAAACCTACAAGATGAAAATGAAAAAAACCGAGGCCAAGAAAAACGAGGAGCTCGCACGCCTTTTGCATACTCGCCAACCCACTTACAAGCTAGATAGATTGATCCGTGAAAGGTTTGCTTCTGACACACTGCTTGATTTTGTTTTTCCTGTGCCTGAACATCCATGAGTTTAGACTGTCAACACCCATTTCTGCTTGTGCTCTTAATATTTAGGTATCCAACATGTATTGATGCACTACGAGACTTGGATGACTGTCTTACCATGGTTCATCTTTTTGCGGTGTTACCTGCATCAGACAGGGAAAATCTCGAAGTTAAGCGAGTCCACAACTGTAGAAGGTCAGAATCTTATCTCTTCTTTTGGAACCTTGTGTCTTTACATATTGGCAGCTTCTCTTGTGAACCAGATTGACCCATGAATGGCAAGCTTACATTTCACGTTGTCATGCATTACGTAAAGTGTTTGTATCTGTCAAGGGTATTTACTATCAGGTATTGTGTTACTCTATCTTGAAAGTTTATAATGGAATTAGTAGATTACATCCTCGAATAATGAAACTTTGGTAATTATCTTAATAGGCTGAATTAGAAGGTTAAAAGATCACTTGGTTAACCCCTCATGCAATACAACAAGTTTTTACAAATGATGTTTGACTTTGGTGTCCTGCTTTTGTGAGGTGAGAACTCCTAATCCCTATTCATTCGTTTTCCCTTGTTAGCTTAATTCATCAGTTTAGTACGAATAAATTAATTTGAGTTTTCTAACCTAAACTGATGTTTGGTCGTATGATGACTTATTTCCATTTACCTTTTGATGCAGACTCTTCTTACCGTTATTAATTTCAAGCTTTACCATTCTCTGAATGTGAACTATCCACTTATATGTTTGAGTTGCTCCTCTTATTTGTTATTTTTTTGCGTAGGTTCCAAGAGAGTCCCTGCTTTTGGTGGGATGGTGTCTTGGAAGGAGAAGGTGCTCCTCCGTTCCAGGAAGATGATGAGAATATTACACATCATGTAAGCCAATTTGCTGGATGTTTAATATTGCCGTTGTATCCTAAAGTGTAGATATATAGATAGTTTTCAATAACATGCATTCTACCTCTGTAGATCATCGATAAGCCTAGTGCGGGCCATCAGTACCTTTCAAGGGAACATGTGAACCACAGTGGGTCTATGACTGCGTGAATGCTCGCATAATCTTGCCAACTGAAAAGTACTTGGTCGGAACGTAATACATTCATAGCCCTTGCCTATATCTTCTTTTACTACCATTATTTTGTTTAGTTTTCCCAGCTGTTTACATATTTGTTGTGTGTTTTCTTACATGCAGCATTCCACCGCCACACGTGTCACCGTTTGTGGACAATGAAGCAGAAGGATATGTTCCTGATTATGCGGAAACCATTAAAAGGCTTCAAGCAGCAGCCAGAAACGAAGTTCTTCCGGGTTACGCGGGTCGGGTTCTCGTAGATAAGGCGAGTGGAGCGAGTTACAGCGCTTTGGGTCTCGCCGGTAGACTAAAGTTAAATTGATGAGCGAAAAGCAAAAAAAAAAATAACAAAAAAATAGTATTTAGGTATTCTTGGGGTTTTGAAAAATATTGAAGTTCATATAATATTATTATAAGAAAATTAATTTAGTTTGTTACTTGAGTTTATATCAACAAACAACTAAATTATATGTAAGTTCAAATTTTGATTGGCCAATTTGTATTCTTCTTCTTATAAGTCAAAACAAATTAAAGTATTTACTTCTAATTAAATCACATTAAAATTCTTCTATAATTCTACGTTTAATTTAAATGTAACTTCTACCCAATAATTCAACATACATTCCTCTCACTAATTTATTTATCTTTCAAGAGAAAATATTTTTGGTTAAATTTTAATACATATAGTTTTAAATTTTGAAATGAAGGTTATTTTATAAACAATATTTTTATATGTAGTTACTTAAATTTTTTGATTATTTTATTTGATTTAATTTTACTGTACCACAGTCTTATGTTTGCAATGAAATTAAAAAAAAACTCTTTAAATCAATTCTTAACCTCTATAAAACATGATAAAGATAGATTCACTCATATTAGAAAAATGTTTAAATTTCTATATTATTATTTATATTAATATAGCTTATCAATTTTGTAATAATTATTTTTAGTATTTGTTAATTTTTGTTATATAGGCCATTTTGTATAATAAATAATCATACCAAAAAACGTTAACAAAAGTGTAGGGTTTAAGTTGCACATTATTGTTATAAGAAATTTTAAGATTCATATTTTAGTAGAAAACAAAATCTTTCTTTGATTAAGTTATTGTTAATAAAAAAAACAACAATATTATTTAAACAAAAATTTTAAAATAATAAAAATCATTATCCAACCACGCTAATACCTAGTAAATATAAAAATAAAATGCGTCTTTGTGTGTTTTAATTATCACAACGGCCATATTCCTCCTTCATTGGCTGCCACGCGTACGGTCATCAATAAAGCAAGTCTTAGGAATGATGGACAATATGAAGTATGAGGGGGTAAAGGGCTGGGTGTTCAATCGCAAGGGATTACGGAACCTATTCGAGTTCACATAAGACTATAGTATAATAAAATTAAAATTTGACGTGGCAGTAAAATTAAATTGAATGACTTTCCACAAAGATGATGATTTTTTTGCCTAAATTTAAAAGTTGATGTATTTAATTGCATATTATTTAACTTGAGTAGTCTAATTTTTTATTATTCAACTAATAATGACTAATTGTTGAATAAATTATTTAAATATCCAAAATCAAAGTCATCCTATACTCTTCAAAAAGTTAAATTAAAAATATAGCAAATATTATGTTTAAAGATAAATTCGCATAAACAAATTATTGAATTGGGTATATGTCAATAAAAATGTATTTTACAAAATTAAATATTATTTTTAATTATTTTTTGTCTTCGAAAAATATAAAAGATTAATACATCAACAAACTTAATAAATCACCTCTCAAATAATAGAGAAGATATAGGAATTTATTTTTAATTATAGAAATAATAGATTATATATTTTCTGTAAAATAATTTTCACATCATGAATTATATTCATGAAATTTTCTGAAGTTTAAAAAATCTCCAACTCAATTGATGTAAACATGTAATATTATTTTTCAATTATAACTGAAAATATTATTGCAAATGATATTTGGTGCACATGCACAAATGACATTAAACCGTATAATAGTCAACTTAAGCTTGATTTTACATTATAGAGGTATAAAGTAAAGAGTGTTAAGTAATGTGAACAAAAAAACAATGGAGTGTTTGGGAGAATCCTCACTATCATAATCCACTAAGGACATCAACATCTGACTCTGAAAAAACAATAAGTTGATTAATCATCTCAATTAAAGGCAAAAAAAAAGTCTGAGCAATAAAGAACATACCGCAGAAGAAGCATCTTCATCACTATCAGATGATGCATAGTCTACTAATACAGGATCCTCATTCTTCTTGGGTGTAATGACGATTTCCCATGGCATCTGTTAATTCAGTTCTTTATGAACTCAAATATAACCTTAAAAAACAAAATTGAAATTTTGTTCATATTATTTTTCAATTCTAACTGAAAATATTATTTCAAAGGATATTTGCTGCACATGTACAAATGACATTAAACTGTATAATAATGAACTTAAGCTTGATTTTACATTATAGAGGTATAAAGCAAAGAGTATCAAGTAACGTGAACAAAAAAAAATCAAAATGCATTTTGTTTTTACATACGTATAATTAAATTTAGAGTCTTTTATTCCTACTGAACACAAAAAAAATTATTAAATTATCTAATTTTAGATGAATACATGAATTTTTAAATTTAGGTAAAAAAAAATAAAATGTAGAAATTTTACAAGTGAACAATGAATCGTTAGTGTCAGAGGCATAGTCCACTAAAGCAGACACATAAATCTTAGGCATCAACTTCTGAACCTCAACAAACAAAGTTGATTAAGATTTTCAATTAATGCAAAAAATCTGAGCTTTTCAAGGCAATTAGAACATACCGCAGCAGGATCTCATTCTTGCGCTTAATGATGATCTTCCATAAAATCTGAATAAAGTGTTAATTCAATTTTAACATCGCAATTATAACCTTTTTTTTTTTAATTGTGTATTAAATATAGAAAGCCATATATGTCTAGATTTATAATTTTATCTTGAAGTAATTACGTATGAATGTTAAGAAATGTTAATTATATGAAATCTTTATAATACAAAGTCTAGTTATCAACTAAGTAATGACTCTAAATAAACTAATAATATATAACATATTTATAAATAGTATATATCAAAGTATCAACCAACATATCAAAGCGACAAAGTATTAACCAACCAACATGGTTAATCACAAAATAATTAGACAACATATCATAATTAATCACAAAATAATTTTTATCATTTTCATAATATTGTCGACATGTTTTCAAATAAACTTTTATTGAATTTGTATAAATATCCTGATTACAAAATGATTAAAATTAAACTAAACTTTTTTTTTTCTGCTTATGGCGTCAAAACCTAAGACTGAGAGACCATGAGAATAAGGATAACGATGATGATGGTTACAGTCATAGCCGTGCCTTAGTTATAAGTTTTGAAACATTCGCCTACGGCCTCTCTTTTCCTAGAAACAAAAGTGCCAATTTAAAAATAATACTATTGTAAGTTTACCCCATACTATGTATGTAAACGTGATTTTACATATATAATCAAGTACAATTCTAATTTACTTTTAAATAAATAAAACTACTCACACAAACTAAAGTTAAGATTTGAAATTAAAAATGAGGTTAAGTATTATGGACTTCTCATTTTATTGTTCATTGAATTGTTTTAGATGTTGTATACTTGCTAAAATGATATTCACGGTCATCCTAAATTCTATATTTTTATCCACTTTTGAGAAAACATGCATATAGCATATATTAGATTTTAATTTGATTTTTACAATTCATCTGTTGTATTATAAATTTATTTTATATGAATTAAAATAAAATGATCTAATACATTATTTATAAGCTCGCCTCCGGCCTTCATTATCGTTGGCACGGCTCTGGTTACAGTAGCGATTAGAACATCAAAGCTGAGTTGGTGACTGATAAACAAAAAAGTGCTGACTTCATGTGTGTTGTAATGCTTTATTAAACATCTTGTTCGTTTGAAAGAGACAGGTACCTCATGTTTTTTTTCATACCTATGTCCTGATTACATATCGAATTTTAGTGCTGGATCTAAGACTGTGAATTCATGTAAAAGCCAACATGTGAGCTCTGGCCAAAGTAATAACCAATTTGGAGAATTTCATATCAACTAGGTTCCATTCATATGCAACTCGAGCTACTACACAAATATACTGCAGATATCATACCTAGAATTTGGACCAATCTTCTTAAGCCAACCAAACAACTATAAACATCCCCCAGGCCCCAACAAAACAGAAGAAGCACACTACCTTCAAATTGAAGCTCCCTTTCTCAAAACTTCTTTATATACAAAACAACACTCTAATTCTGAATCTGACTTATCACACAAATAGTCTCTCTGGTCACAAGTCTTATTCCCCTCACCCACATCTGTGCACACACCAACCCACCTTCACACACAAAATGAACCTCCTTGTTTTCCGTAGTCACTATTCGGAACATCCCTTCTTCTTCCTCCCCTGCATCGCTTTTCCCCTTACGGTTCTTCCTGAACCGCTGGCTCATCCCAATCTCTACCTCCTTGCACACCACGTTCCTCTTTCGTGACTTTCCCCAACTTAGTATTCCACTTGATTCCAACATTCTCAATTCCTTTCCATGCTTCTTCCCTTTCCCTCCCTTGGTGTGTTTCATCACACTGCTTCCTTCTATCACAAACCTTCGAGACAACTCGTTACGGATCACCTTCTCCGCATCACCAGTCGCGAGGTCCATTAGCATTTCCCCTCTCCTGTTCCTAGCATTGCAGTTTGCACCACGGGCCATAAGGAATTCACACATATGTCCATGGCCTTCTATGGCCGCAAGCATGAGTGGAGTGTAGCCGTCTCCATCCGGGATGTCCAGATCGTATCCCTTTCCACTCAAAAGCTCCACCGCTTTGACGTCTCCACGCCTTGCAGCACAGTGTAGAGCATAGAACCCGCCTGCCATGTTCCTGTTATCCTTCTCAAGAGCAAACTCGAGCATCACCTTCTCTATCACGTCACGGTTACCGTTCTTCTCAGACAGAGAGACTACTGTGTCGCCAGAGTTGTTGTATAGCTTCATGTCTGCGCCTGCGTAGACTAGGACTCTGAATGCTTCAACGTGACCATTCATGGCCGCTAGCATTGCAGCCGAAAAACCTTCCTCCTCTTGATAGTCCAAGAAGATGTCTTTTGCTTTTACAAGAGATTTAAGCGCCTCGGCATCTCCTGCTTTAGCCACGTATAGCAAAGGCGAGAATACTGAAGCGTTGCTTGAATATGGAACCACACCGAACCGGATCAGTTCAAGAAGTACTCGTTCTAATCCTAGAGACCACTTGTTTGACTCAGCGACCGAAACAACAGAATGACCAATCTTGTTCACTAAACCGAAATCAGCACCAGTAAGGGCGAGCACCTTTACGCACTCTGAATGTTTGTGTTTTGTAGAGATCAGCAGGGCTGTGTTCCCAGCATCATTCTTCGAGTTTATATCGCAGCCAAAGCTAACTAGTTGTTGTACGATCTCCACTGATCCATCACGTGCAGCAATATGAATCGGTCGGAGTTCAATGCCTCGGGAAGTTTTGATAGGAATTTCTGGATCGGCTCCGCAGTTTAGGAGGACTCTTACTGCTCCGTGGTTGCCGCAGAGGACAGCATGATGGAGAAGTGTCCTACCGTTGTGAGGAGCGTCCGGAGATTGAACTTTGAGCAACAAACGCAAAATTTCGCCACTGGTTTCAAAATATTCTACAGCACACCAGGTCAAAGGGTAAGGCTCAGCCACTCCAGCTCCAATCCTGAGCTCTTCTCCAGTGTTAGTGTCCCATGACCATGCTCCAAGCCTCACCATAGTATCTGTCTTGAGACCAGTCTGTGCATATCATTACAAGAAAAGCTTGGATGTCTTAGAAACTTATTCTCTCCTTGTAGCCTTGCAGGGAACAAATTTTAAATTTTGCAGAGCCAAAACTTACCTGTAGTAAAACGCGGACGGCAGAGACTTGCCTATTGACAATGGCAGCAACAAGGGCTGTACAGTCGACATTTGTATAAAGAGAAGGTTTTGAAGATTGAAGAAGAAGCCTATCCGTTGAATTAGCATCTACTCCGCACTGTAATGAAGCAATAACATAGAGATGTTCTGTTAGATGCCATTGAACAACTCTTTAAGTGGTCACATGTTTAAACCATAAGATGAAAAACTTACTTTGAGCAAGGTCCCTACGACGTCCACAAAACCTCTGCAACAAGCAGTAGTTAGAGCGTGCACAGCGACTTGAGGACGAATAAGATCAGTTCCCATGAGCAGCTCAGCGAACCTCGAGCGTCCGTGACAGCTAGCACCTAGTAGAGCTTCCTCACAAGCAGGCTGAGAAGCACCGGCTTTGAGTAGAATCTCAAATACATCGAAATGACCTTCCCTTACAGCTACAGTTGTAGCAAATCCCCTGAAGAGCTTCTGGTTCACATCAGCTCCAATGTTCTGTGAGATGATATTACGGTAAAAGGTCAGATCACTGTTAAGATTATTAAATATACTGCAAGTTGCTAATGACTCCACGTGGGGTGAATACAGAGAAACCAGAAGAAGACAAATAAAAAAGGCTGTGTATAATAGTAAGTTCTACAATAATGGGAACTAAATAATTGACATGGATCTACATGAACATGAGGGAACAACCCTGACACACAGGAGCATGGCTTGATCTCAGACATCTGATGATGACTTAAAAAGAAAGAGGGAAGTAAACGAATATAGTATCCGTCTACACTAGATGCAGCCAATGACAAATGACAACACCTAATGGAGGGGCCTCAGGTTCTGTTTCACAAACAAGCTACATGGATGTGATTATATATCAACACTTTCTTGTCGTACTAAAAGTCATAAGTTACTTTCAGGAAAACAAGAGAATCAAATCAAAAATCACTCAATTATCACTGCAAACTAAATAGTGAACTTTTGGAAACTCTTGTGTCTCAAAATATCCATCATTGAAGAGCCAATTCAGATCCAAAAATTATACTAGCATATTTCAGTAACAGAGTAAAAATAAATCTGTGACTTCAAGATAAAATTAATTTTTTATAATCACGTTTTTGGCATCTTGGAAGATTCCTAACACCTCAGCCAGTGAGATTGAAGCTAGTCAACAGGTTATGAATTTAAAAAACTCGCACGGAATCCGATCCACATTTTTAAAAAAAATTAAAAAAAATTTAGTAAAGCTTAGCTAAGTATAGACAAGTAAGAGTCATACTTGTGTTCTGCTTTAACCTGTTGGAAATAAAGTACTTGAGTTCTGTTTTGGGAGATTTAACAAAGTTTAATTGATGAGAAAGATCAAACTATCATGAACACAAAATGAGATTAATGGAACCAGTTTTAAGGTCAAAAACAGAGAGAATAAACTAAATAAATCAGTGTCCGAAATTTGAATTTCGAAAAAGGAGGAAAAAAGTAAAGTAAGCTTCAGACAGAACATATAATTTTGGGTCTTTTAATTCAAGAGACATAAAAAGTACCACGAACGAATCACACCACTAATAAAAAAAAAGGAAATCACGAGGAAATCAATTATCCAACGATTGCGTCAATGAAACGTAACAATAGTTTCAAACTCACAAAAGGTAAGTAAATCAAAACAGATAAATGAAAAAGATTATTTCAAATCAAAACAAGCATGATTTAAACCGATTGCTTAATCAAATAACAACGAAATTAATATAATTAATGACAGATAAATCCGCGTTAGGAAAAAAAAAATCATTGCAGATTTTGTTTTATCAGTTTCAAAATCTAAAAAAGCTAGAAACGTTAAGAAACGGCTAAAATAATTTACCAGTAACTTCTTGACGAGAGCTACGTTTCCGAAATTAACGGCGAGGAACAACGCCGTTACATCAGTTTTGAACTCTTCGTACTCGACTCGGACTTCACTGGGCGACTCATCACAAAGCACGACCTCGCTCCTCCTCGTTTTTAAGCTGACGGCGCCGACAAAATTAACGTCGAGGAGTGGATGAGAGACGCAATCCGACGCCGTTTTGAAATCTCCGTCGAGGATAGCGTCTAAAAGCCGCTGCGATACCTCGGCTTCGTAATCCACAGGAACGACTTGTTTGCCGGAGAAAACCGTCATCGTCGGAGTTTAACTATATGATCCTTACGCCGCCGTAGTAAGTCGTTAACCGAAGTCCCAGGATTTGGGTTTTTGTCTCTTTGCAGACGCGACGCTCGAGAAGAGAGAGAGAGATAGAGGATAGAGAGAGAGAGAACTTGAAAAGAAGTGAGCGCCAGGGATGGGAAGAAGAGAAGAGTGTGAGAATTTATTGAAAACGCAATTTTACAGTTTCAACCACGGTTATAAAAAATGAAGAATGGTTAAAATAGGTAAATTTATTAATGAGAATATGTGTGGGTCTCGTTTTGTAACCGTGGTTTTACTAGTAATAAACTTTTTTACCATACATAGTGCGCGTTGTGCTGACTGGTCTGTGTGCAATGGCATATAATAAATAGAAAATAATCTGAATTGTTAATAAATGACAAAAACATTAATTTGGTAATAAATACTTTACCATTTTGTTTGCGTATTAGTTGAACATAAACGGGAAACATTATGTAGTTTTTTTAGTAATTTAATAAAAGCTCAAAATCACACATGGTATACCATCATGATGTAAAAGATCGCCAATGCATACTGTTTAATCGTAACTGATTTTTTGGTGCTGATATGTAAAAGAATAATTTGTTGGCCTCTTCGTGTATAATTGGTGTTTTGGTTGATGACCCGACCGAAATCACTACCATATTAGTTATATATAATAACAATCATAATTATAAAAGAAGATAGGGAGTTCTTCTAAACAAAGTTCATGTCAAATTTAGGTATATATTAGTTGGGAAAGAAGACAGAAGTAGAATTAAAATATTGGAAGTAAATGGAAAGGTAGATAAGATTGTTGAAAGATTGTTCGTTTTGCTAATACAGAAACTTATCACTCAGTATGAAGATTATTTATCTTGTTCACTGTCCCATACTCTTTTGCTCACTCCTATTGCTACAATCCTACAACTCTCCCCTGCCAATTGATCCAGCTATGTCTCTCAGACTACGTTCTTTGGTTTATTATTTTATTTTCTTGGACATCTATCTACTATTTTTATATTGTTGGGAAATTGTGAATGGAGATATTTAATTTGGCCATATTGTTTTTGGCCATATTGTTTTTGGCCTTATGTGATGAATGCATCGCAGTGAGAGTTTATTATATGCGACATACCAAAATAACCAATAGTGAAGGTTTTAAAAACATGCATGCACAGATCTTCACAATTATAACTCTCTGTATTTTTTTGTCGTGGACGATGTAACTCGAGTAGGAATACAGATCATTATCAAAAAAAGTTAAAAACGGTGGGCGATTAAATGGAGGAAGAGAACGAGCTAGAAGTGATGTAAGTGAGATCTTTGAATGATACAAGAAAGATCAAAGTGTGGTAGAGAGAGTATTTGGAGAAGTCGGTGGAAATATATATGGGAGGGAGAATAATTACAGATATAAATAGGATAGGACCATAACTTCGTAATCGTACGTACGGGAAACACGAGACTCGTCATGAGGTTGACTCTTCATCAACCATTAACAACTCACATTCGTGGAATACGTCTCTGTAGATATGACTATTTTGGTTAATTCAACATATAGTCCCATCTAATTATTTCTGAATTGACGTGTAAATTGATTAACTCCGGAANGAGAGTATTTGGAGAAGTCGGTGGAAATATATATGGGAGGGAGAATAATTACAGATATAAATAGGATAGGACCATAACTTCGTAATCGTACGTACGGGAAACACGAGACTCGTCATGAGGTTGACTCTTCATCAACCATTAACAACTCACATTCGTGGAATACGTCTCTGTAGATATGACTATTTTGGTTAATTCAACATATAGTCCCATCTAATTATTTCTGAATTGACGTGTAAATCGATTAACTCCGGAAATAATTCAATATTTAAAATAAAATAAAAAAGATTTAGCCAAGATATTAAAACAGGATTTTAAAGCATATAGCTGGAATGGGGGAGTTGATACTGATAATACAAGTAGTAAAATAATGCATTAAAAAGTCGATCTTAGACTCATTAAACCTTTGTTCAAAAAAAAAAAAAAGACTCATTAAACAATTATAACAATCAACAATCTAGTATAACAAATTTGTACCTCATGTTTTCCTATTTTTTCTATTTATTTTTTTGTTGACGAAAGATGGTAGAATGGCTTATAGTATAAAACTTTGTGTTGCTCGAGTGTTTGCGAAGAAAAAATATATAAAATTTATGTTTTCCTCTGCTCACACTGATTTAATTAATGTGAGGAAGAAACCGAAATTTAACATCAAAATCAAGAATACAGTATAGAGTTAGTACGTGTTTGCTCGAATGAATTCTAACTTCATGAGTATGAACCCAAAAATATGATTTGGTATTTTAGGTTATTATTGTTTAATTAAATGAAAATGAATTGACCTGCAAAGAACGTGATTCATCGAATCCTAACTAGTTTGGACATTCATGTTACGGAAAGATCTCGTGATCCAGATTGCGACATGAAAATTACATGTTTGATTCCATTTAATACGTGCCTTATAAAGTATTTAATTCAATATATCGAACTTCTTTTGTTGACGAAACATGTCGTCGGTCATATATATAACGTCTAGTGACGAGTGAAAATATTTGACTCTTTTTTGATAAAACATAGATAAAGATTTTATTTTCATAAAGGGTTTTAAGCATATAGCTTAGTGGTTACACAGTTTACAGTACAATTGTCGTTCTTATGTCACAATGTGAATTTGAACCCGTTAGAATGCATATTATATATTGATTTTAGTTATTGTCACAAAACAAAACAGTAGTGTTAAGTGTTAACAAAAAAAAAGGGGTTAATTTGGCTCAACTTTGAAGAGACTTTATCTATAAAATAAGAGATTTTAGAAGGAAATGGCGAAAGACTTGCACAAACAAACTAACATAAGTAGATTAATTTGGGAAAATGAAATAAATATAAAAAAATTGTTATAAATAAAAATAAGAGGTACAAATATTCACTGGTTTTACAGAAACCGCGAGTATGGAATCAATTTCCTAGTAAATTACTGATGAGGACAAACCATGGACCACATCTCATAATCCCCTACCTTAATCTGTTAATAATCATACTTAAGAACATTTATAAGTCTGAATGATTTTATGAACAACAAATCTTACTAACTACTTAAAGGTAAACGTGTTTAGTCTTTCTTTTTGTCGTCAATTTACCTTACACCATTTTTTCTTACTCAAAACCAATCCAACAACCAAATGGATCGCTATTTTCTTTGAATGTAAAATGAAACTCCAACTCTACCAGACTAAATTAAATTTAAATTGACAAAAGCGAAAACTATAAAGTATAAACACTCAAACTCAAAGTCGGAAAATATAGAATATTCAAAATTCAAATCCTCGACCATTTTTTAAAATTTGCTTAACTTGTTCTTCTTAGTTAATTAATTAACTAGGATGTGATGAAGAAAGTGTAAGCAAACAATGCCGATGGAATATAATCAAAATGGCAAAAGCAAAACAATTTGTTACTTTATCGGTTTTGAATTTTGAAAAGGATAATAAAAGACAGTCATACATGATTATACGTGTGAATCAAATACTAAATGATTTCGAATTCATATTAGGCGGCAGAGTTTAATTATTTAATTAGTTTGCTTCGATCTTAAAGTTCCATGGCGCAAGCAAATATCATGTCTCTGATATAAATTAATCTTAAAATTTAGTCTACCTTAAAGCAAAATGACTTTTCCTTTTCAATCTCATTCATCCCATGCGATAATGCTCAAATCTATTAAACTGTAGATCCGAATTTTGTATATTGTATAAATGGGCCATATAATGTTCTCGTAAACTCAGCACAATTTATTTGTTTATAATTTGATTTTCCTGTTGAGTTTATTAGTTAAGTTAATATTCAAAGATGGTATGCTCAAAAAAGCAATTATTAGTAGTGCTTTTCTCATAATGTAATAGTAATTATGATCTTATAGAAAGAAAAAAAGTACTATACTTTTCAATTTCATCGATTAAACTAACTACCACGATAACTACCAACAAACTTTTGCATTCCTTTAGTTTCCCAAATCCACATTAAAATAAAATTAAAAACTGCCTTATGAATAACGAATGCTTTTTGGTCGGGAATACAGCATTTTAGATAAGATCGTGATTGTTAATGTTTTTTTTTTCTTTCTTTTTTTTTTTTGCTAAAATCTCTGTGGATTATTTGACGAGAGACGGGAGTTGATTGACCAAGTCTATGTTTACATCACCAAGTAGATATATACTATAGTTTTGTTTCCTACTTTTGTTGGTGCAAATTGATGTAAACCCGCTAAACCAACAAAGGAAAAAAAAAAAAATCTTAGGTTCCACATGAATTCAAAAAAATTGGTAGAAAAGTTCACCCACTAGTTAAGAAACTTTGAGATGTTGAGGTTTGGACGATCCGTTTGAAATACAAAACGAATACTAGATCTTTCTCCTATACGTTTCAACACAAACCCATCTTTTTTTATGTATTCGAGTTTCTTTTGACATCACTTCATGCATGATCCGTCGGTACTTATTATGATTATGAATGGTTTGGATGTGACGACATTAAAAAAAATATGTAACTAAAAATCTTGTTTGGATACGAAGACATGAACAAGGGCCCGTTAGAGAAATAAGTGATGATAATGGGCCTGATGAAATAAAACGGCACATTTTGTTGTCGTTTTTGGATAAGCTGGAATTTTTGCCGCTGTATTTATTTTCTACTTTATTTCCGTCGTGCTTTCGTCTGGTCAGAGATTGAATTGTCTTGGCTTTTGCTGATAAAACAAACAATGGCGTCTGCTGCAGTAGCTGATCATGATGATACAAGTAAGTAAAAAATTTGGGTTTTATGTCTAGTTATCATATTCAGCTTCGGCATTCCAGAATCGCTGAACTGTCTGTCTCTTTGCACTGAATTGTTTTTTGCTGATTGCTTTTGGTTATAGAATTCGAAGCGGTTTCTGGAAAAAGAGTTGCAGTCGTAGGTGCAGGTGTAAGGTAATTTCTCATTAGCAAATTCATCTCCTGCATTGTGTTCTTCCTTCTTCCTCTCTCTAAGTCTCTATATTGTGCTGTGTGATTCTCTTGAATTTTGCTCCAGCTTTGGGTCGGTTCTGGGCTCTTTGATCTGAGTTTTATTTGTTACCAATTTCGATTAATTGCAACCAATTAGCTCACAGATATGTTTTTTTTTTTTTAATGGTTTTGAAGTGGTCTTGCGGCGGCTTACAAATTGAAATCGAAGGGTTTGAATGTGACTGTGTTTGAAGCTGATGGAAGAGCAGGTGGTAAATTGAGGAGTGTTATGCATAATGGGCTGATTTGGGACCAAGGAGCTAACACTATGGTAGTTTTCTTTTTTATCATACACATCTGTTTTCAGTTGGTTTAGATTATAGTTCTTGATTCCGGTTTTTTTGTTGCATCATATGCAGACTGAGGCTGAGCCAGAAGTTGGGAGTTTGCTCGATGATCTTGGCCTTCGTGAGAAACAGCAATTTGTGAGTGCTTTCTGTGTTATTTTTGTTGTTGATTTTTGCAAGTTGTTTGATCGTTCTCTATTGTTTCAGCCAATTTCACAGAAAAAACGGTATATTGTGCGGAACGGTGTACCTGTGATGGTAATCCTTACTTGGTTTCCTTTGTTCTTATGGGTTGTTTATTCTTCATGTCATGAGTTGTTCTCCTATCTGATTTATGATGCTCTTATTGTCTCTGTTTTCATGCTAGATACCCACAAATCCCATAGCACTGGTCACAAGTAGTGTGCTCTCTACCCAATCTAAGGTAGATTTCTCGAGATATAAGTACACTGGTTATTTTGATGGTCATTTGAGACATATACTATTTCTACGGTGTTTAACTTTATATGGACTACTACTACCGGAAACTAGACGCTCTTTTCTACCAAGGTATTTTTATCTTATCAGAACCTCAAATATCACTAAAATTACTAGGCCTTTACTTGCAGTTTGAAATCTTGTTGGAACCATTTTTATGGAAGAAAAATGAATTATCCTCAAAAGTGTCAGACGCATCTGCACTGGAAAGGTGAGTATAACTTCTTTTTTCTTTAAATCAGTCGTCAGCAATCTCAATATCACAGAAGATTGGAACTTCCGTTTCACTTCCCATTTTCTCTGATGTAGTGTAAGCGGGTTCTTTCAACGCCATTTTGGACAAGAGGTTTGTTGCTACCTAATCCTAAATTTGGATTAAAACATTAGAATCTCATTTGTTTTGTTTCAACTTTCTTCGCATGTGTCAACACCAATTGTGGACTATCTTTATCAATGTCAAAAATTGTCAACTTACTTTCATGTGTCTCGTTTTGATGTTTTTCATTTGTAAGGTTGTGGACTATCTCATCGACCCTTTCGTAGGTGGAACAAGTGCTGCGGATCCTGATTCCCTTTCAGTGAGCAACTTTGCATTTAACATATTGTCTTCGTTTATTGCTTAGTATTACTCATTTTTATATCCCTCCCTACGATTTATGATCAGATGAAGTATTCTTTTCCAGATCTCTGGAATGTAGAGAAAAGGTAATCTCTCATGTAACTATACTGTATTTAACGATTTTTGCTTGAATATATTCCAAGATTCCTTTTCTCTTTTGATAGGTTTATGCAATCATGTTTTGAGTTTGTCATTCCTTTACTAGTGTCATTTTATGCGTGGTAATATCAAAAAAATATTTTGGTTCCGTGATGTGTAATATGGTGGGCAGAAAAGTTTTACGGAAAAAGATAGCATTGCAAATAGCATTTCGTATTTTGGGTTTGGCTACCTGGTTCTGACTTCTCTTAGTTCTCTATGCTGATTCTGTGGCGATGAGCTCTTTAACTGTTCTCTGGTTAGTTGCTAAATATATTGTATTTTCTTTTCAGTTTTGGCTCTATTATAGTAGGCGCAGTCAAAACAAAATTTGCCGCTAAAGGGGGTAAAAGTGGAGAATCAAGGAGTTCTCCTGGCACAGAAAAGGGTTCGCGCGGGTCATTCTCTTTTAAGGGTGGAATGCAGGTGATGCATTCTCAATATACTGTATGCCAAAAAATTTAGCCATACAATTTTTTTGCTGTACGACTCATGTTCTTCTTGCTCTGAACCACTTTGTTGTTGGTATGTTTCCGCTTTGGATATTGCAGATTCTTCCTGATATGTTGTGCAAAGGACTCTCACATGATGAGCTCAATTTAGACTCTAAGGTTCTCTCTTTGTCTTACGATTCTGGATCAAGACAGGAGGGCTGGTCACTAGGG
Source organism: Camelina sativa (assembly GCF_000633955.1). Lineage (NCBI taxonomy): Eukaryota > Viridiplantae > Streptophyta > Magnoliopsida > Brassicales > Brassicaceae > Camelina > Camelina sativa. Next base: position 2,156,452 of record NC_025692.1, on the reverse strand, counting down.
TGTGTTGCTCATAATGAGACGCAGAGACAAAACCGCCATTATGATGCTGTAATTATGACGGTTAGTAGTGTTTTTTCGGACGTGAGATGAAACTTGCAGAAACTCTCAACAGAAAAAATTTCATGTATTATAGGCTCCTCTGTGTAATGTGAAGGAGATGGAGGTTATGAAAGGAGGACAGCCCTTTCAGCTCAACTTTCTCCCCGAGGTAATTGTGTCTTGTCTAATTTTCAGAAGTTTTTGCTTGAGAGTATTAGGCCTACATCTAGATTTAGTCCATCCTTTCGTGCTGTCTTATATTTTTCTACTCCATAACTGATAATGAAAATATTAATGTGAGACATCAAAGAACTTCATCACATGATTAGTTATCTCTTATATGTACTCTTTATCCCAACTTAATTGCATCTTGATGTTGATCTTGTTAATTGTTCAGATCAAGTACATGCCCCTCTCGGTTATAATCACCACATTCACAAAGGAGAAAGTAAAGAGACCTCTCGAAGGCTTTGGGGTACTCATTCCATCTAAGGAGCAAAAACATGGTTTCAAAACTCTTGGTAAGTTGTTGATGTCCTAGGCCATGATTAAAACAAATAGTCATATATTTCTCCTTTTATAATTATCAACACTTTATATTCTATATGTAGGTACACTCTTTTCCTCAATGATGTTTCCAGATCGGTGCCCTAATGACATTCATCTATATACAACTTTTATTGGTGGGAGTAGGAACCAGGAACTAGCCAAAGCTTCCACGTAAGAAACCTGACTGCTTTAAATTTTTCAGAGCATTTCAACACAAACTCAACCATGTCAAGTCACTAAAAAGTTGTGATACACGATCGTTTGGAAGCTACTAATTATTAAGGCATTTATACCATTTTTCTGATCCTTACATTACCTGATTCTTACTAAGTCTCTTTTCCGGTTCTATCTTTGTAGAGATGAATTAAAACAAGTTGTGACTTCTGACCTTCAGCGACTTTTGGGGGTTGAAGGTGAACCTGAGTTTGTCAAGTATGTGGAGTTTGGAGTTTTTTTTCATTTTATTGTTTAGTGTATGAAAGAGGAGATTACCCTTATATATCAACAATATATGTTAATTGCAGCCATTACTACTGGAGGAAAGCATTCCCATTGTATGACAGCAGCTATGACTCAGTCATGAAAGCAATTGACAAGATGGAGAAAGATCTACCCGGGTTCTTCTACGCAGGTTACTTCGATCAAAGTTTCAGTCTTGTAGATAGAAAGCATTAAATATATGATCCATGATGATAAATGTCAGTCTATGGTCTTGAGATGATTCATTGCAGTTATTTATCTATTGTGCACGGACCAAAATGAACAGGTAATCATCGAGGAGGGCTATCTGTTGGGAAATCAATTGCATCAGGTTGCAAAGCAGCTGATCTTGTGATCTCATACCTGGAGTCTTGCTCAAATGATAAGAAACCAGATGACAGCTTATGAACAGTGTCAAGGTTCGTCCTTTTTTACGGCTTAATTTGTAAACTTGTAAAAGGAAACAAGCCGTGGGATTAGCCAACAAACTCAGCAAAACCCAGATTCACATTCCATGCTAATGTTTAGTCTGTAGTCTTGTTGAATCACTGATCTGGTCTGTCTCGGTAAAAAAACATGATAGTGTAGATTTCAGGATTGAAGAATCCTTATAAAAAAAATTGCTGATATTTTCTTATCTTGGAGATCTCATTTCTGCTCTCTAGACAAGTTGTAGAGAAACTTGTTTTGGTTTCTGGTGAAGGGGATGTTGATATTTTGCGTGTTTTTTCTCCAAAGCCACAACCAAGAGATGGTCCCGAAAAGGGTATCAGAATGTCAGGTGTTAGTATCTGAATGTCCATGTCTGTTCGTCCCACATGCTCTACCGTTCCCATTTCATGGAGTCTTATGTTTTGTCTCATCTTTCTTCTATAAAGCCTTGTCTGTCTTAACCCATTTTGTCTTGGTAAGTCTCTTGTTGATACTAAAGCAGCATCAATATTAGAGCTTGCATTGTTCTATTCCTTTTGTTCTTTTTGTGGTGTGCTTAATTGAATAAGTAAATAGGAGCAAAATTAAGTTCACAATGATGGGGTATTTCTATGTTTACATTAGTTTTGTCGGTACTTATGATTGTATTAAAACATCATGACTAGGTTCGGCTTATGAAATTACTAGGTCGTCGAATATTATACAGTAAATAGTAAATACTATGTAAATGTTAACGAAAGTATAGGTATTATAAGCCAAAGTTTGACATTATACAGTCACAGTCATCAGTTTATGAATACCAAATTGTTGTTAACAGTTGCTCTTAAACAAGAGTGAAGAAACATCTCAGTGTTGATATTTTAAGAATATTGACGCATGTGAGACCAAAAAAAGAAGGTAATTAAGATGATGGTCCGGTCTCTGAGACCTGTGGGACACCTACAATGTGGGCCTTGAAACTTTAACAAAGCATAATCACTACCTTTGCCTGCGACGAAAATACCTACTTGCCCTTATAGACATTTAACAAAGCACAATGTAGACCAGTCTTGATAGACATTTTGGTCTCAAAACATGTGGATTTGTGTTTTAGATGGTTGATAAAGTTACCTAACTAGATATGCTATTATATGGTTGTGAATGATATCACTATTTGTTGGCATATTTGTCCTTCAACGAAAGCTACTTCTACCGGACAATATTTCGTAGACCAAAAGCTTCGCTTTGTATAGCATTAGCATATTACTATTTGGTACAGTAGAAGGGCAGTTTGGTGAATTAACAAAGAAATGGAATCTAATCACACACATAAATCAATGTTTAAATTTTTTACTATAAACAAAGTGGGGAAGATGAGGAAGAAGAAGAAGAGACATGTGTTAACGGCATCTTCTATGGAGTCAACTACAGGTCACAAATTGCATTTTGCATTACATTAAATAATCAATAATCATACTTTATCTCTAATACCAAAATTTAAATTCAAAATTTTATTAGTATTTTACAAAGACAATTGCTCATAAAAAGGAACAAACTTTCATCAAATTGAGTGCAACTTTTTTTGCTTTGTGATTGTCTCTGGTGACCCACATTACTGAATTTACTGTTTCTTTCGTAAAGAAGAAGAAGAAGAAGCAAAAAAAAAGATGCTTTGAAATCTCTAATTCTGTCAAGTCCTCTCAGGGTAAAATACAGAAAGCCGCCATTAATGCTGCTCAGCTCAACCCTTTCGTCATTAATGCTCTTATCACCTTCTTCTCTACTCTCTATAGCTTCCCCAGATTCTTTCTCGCCTATGTATTGAATCCGACAAACACAATTACCGACATTCCCTAAACCCTTGATTTCTGCATTTGTCCTCACACACTCGTCACTCTTCTTCTCCTGACCTCTCTTTTCACGGATTTGATTGTACACTCATTATTTCCTTTTGGGAGCGTCTGGGATCACGAGCTTAGTTTTGACTTGAGTTGACTAGATGGGTCTCAGAATCCAACTCTGCTACTTCTAATTGTTGGGTTCTGTTTCAATTCTGCTACTTCATCTTCTTTTTTTTTCTCCCTGGAATGATGGAACATTCAAAGTTCTTACCTTTGCTCTTTCTTTCATGGGTTATGTTCTTACAAAGCACACATCAACTCCAGAACTCACAGACCCAAGTCCTGTATCAGCTCAGGAAGCATCTGGAATTCCCTAAAGCTCTTGAATCTTGGGGAAGTTACTATGGAGACTTGTGTGTAATCCCTGCAACTGCTCACATGAGCATCACCTGTCAAGGCAATTCCGTCACGGAGCTTAAAGTCATGGGGGACAAGCTTTTTAAACCGTTTGGTATGTTTGATGGGTCTTCTTCACTTCCAAATCACACTCTGTCTCAAGCTTTCTTAATTGATTCTTTTGTTACCACGTTGACAAGGCTTACAAGCTTGAGGGTTCTTAGCTTAGTGTCTCTAGGTATCTACGGTGAGTTACCAGGGAAGATCCATCGGTTGAATTCTCTAGAGTACTTGGATTTGAGTTCGAATTATCTCTTTGGTTCTGTCCCTCCTGATTTATCAAGATTGGTGTTGCTTCAAAGTCTGATGCTTGATGGGAATTACTTCAACGGAAGTGTTCCAGACACGTTGGATTCCTTGACTAATCTTACTGTTCTTAGTTTAAAGAACAACCGGTTCAAAGGTCCGTTCCCATCTTCAATTTGCAGTATTGGAAGACTAACAAATCTTGCTCTATCACACAATGAGATTTCTGGTAAGTTGCCTGATCTCAGCAAGTTAAGTCATCTGCATATGCTGGATCTGAGAGAGAACCATTTGGACTCTGAACTACCTGTGATGCCTGAGAGATTAGTTACTGTTCTACTGAGCAAGAACTCCTTCTCTGGCGAAATTCCAAGACGTTTTGGCAGTTTGTCTCAGCTTCAGCATCTTGACTTGTCGTTCAACCATCTAACTGGAACTCCATCTCGGTTCTTGTTCTCTTTGCCAAACATTAGTTACTTGGACTTAGCATCTAACAAGCTCAGTGGGAAGCTACCGCTTAACCTGACCTGTGGAGGCAAACTCGGATTTGTGGATTTGTCAAATAACAGATTAATAGGGACTCCTCCTCGTTGCTTGGCAGGAGCTTCCGGCGAGAGAGTTGTTAAACTCGGTGGAAACTGCTTGTCCATAATTGGTAACCGTGATCAGCATCAAGAATTTTTATGTGAAGAAGCTGAAACTGAGGGAAAACAGTTCCAAGGAAGAAAGATTGGGATTTTGGTTGCCGTAATTGGTGGAGCTGTTCTTGTTCTTGTGTTTTTTGTATTAGGACTTCTTCTCTTATGCACAAACCGCTGCTCTTGCTGTTGCTCAAGAGAAAAGTCAGTGCCGCAAACTCGGCTTAAGGTTGTGACAGATAACTCACACACCAGTCTCTCCTCTGAAGTTCTTGCTAGTGCAAGTGAGTAATGTTGACTCAGAATGTAGCTTTCTGCCTGCTAGCAATTGTCTTTCAGGAATTTAATATCCTTGTGTGATTTCTTCTCGCAGGGTTAATCTCTCAAACAGCAAAGCTAGGTGCACAAGGTGTGCCCTCATGCCGGTCGTTTTCTTTTGAAGAGTTAAAGGAAGCCACAGATGATTTCGATTCATCACGTTTCTTAGGTGAAGGCTCCCTTGGAAAGGTATGGTTTGTCTAACGCAAAATTAATACTTGTGATCATCTCACCATCAGTCATTTGCTTTACTCTGCTTGTTTTGTTTCTTTGCAGCTATACAGAGGAACACTTGAAAACGGAAGCTCCATAGCTATCAGATGTCTGGTTTTATCAAGGAAATTCTCCAGCCAGAGTATCAGAGGTCACTTAGATTGGATGTCTAAGCTCAACCATCCTCATCTCCTTAGCTTCTTGGGTCATTGCACTCAAACCAGCGGAGAACACGATCCTGCAGTGACCATACTCTACCTTGTCTACGAGTATATGCCCAACGGGAGCTACCGCACACATCTATCAGGTCAGGTTGACATGTGTAGTAAACATAATGTTAAATTAAACTCTCTGTACTTGGAAACTCAATGTTGTTAGAATATTGTTTATTTTGTAGATTCTTTCTCGGAGAAGATCTTGACGTGGCCAAATCGGCTAGCAATTCTCATTGAGATAGCAAAGGCAGTTCATTTTCTTCACACCGGTGTAATGCCTGGTTCATTCAAAAATCATCTGAAGACGAACAATATTTTGCTTGATGAACACAAGATTGCAAAGCTCAGTGACTATGGAGTCTCTGCCATCATTGAAGAGAATGAAAAGCTCGAGGTTTGCTTTCTTTGACTTTGTTTATCTCCGTTTTCTACTCTCTTCTTTGATACTAACTCAACTCTGCCTTCCTCTCTGCTTCTACATTTTGCAGACAAAGTCAGAAACCAACAAATCAAAGTATGTATCTTTTGCCCTTCTATTTCAAAACTCCATGGCATTTAGGAGAAATTAATTCAAACTTGGGGATTATGCAGAAAAATGGCTAAAAGAGAGGACGATGTGTACAACTTCGGATTCATACTTCTGGAATCTTTGATAGGACCAGTTCCCACTACAAAAGGAGAGGCCTTTCTTCTCAACGAAATGGTAACAAAGAGAGAAAAAAGCAATCTTTATCATTGTTATTTGCTTGAGACAAAGTTAGTGAATAGATGTTGTTGCAACTTTTGTGTATGCAGACATCATTTGGGAGCCAAGATGGTCGGCAGAAGATAGTAAGTCCAACCGTCCTAACAACAAGCTCACAAGAGTCTTTATCGATTGCCATCTCAATCGCCAACAAATGCGTTTTGCTTGAACCGTCGGCAAGACCTTCCTTTGAAGACGTTCTATGGAACTTACAGTACGCAGCTCAAATGCAGTCTGCCGCAGATGCTGAACGCAAATCTGATACTTCATCATGAATCACACAAGGCTAGCTTAATCTAATGATTGATATAGTTTTTTCGGTTTTTTAAATGTAAAGTCTTACAAGTTTGGTTTTTCAGTATAAAAATGTAAGACTCCTGAGAGTAAAAAATTCATAGTTTCTTTCCTTCTCTTGAATTTGATTACTATGTAAATATTGATTGAAGATATTGGGTTCTGTAGTTGGAGTCATTTCCAAGAACAAGGTAAGTAAGTAAGGCAGGATGCTAAAAGCTTTTGGAGAATCTTGTCTTTGAATTGCAGAATCAATCATAATTCTTTATTAAACTGTTGAAAAGATATAGAATATTACGGTTTCTAATACATGGATTAGCATATAAGTAACCGTAAAACCAAGGCCTACACACTTTTGGCAAATGATGAATACACTTAAACAGTAGCTGGAACTTTGGCTTCCACTGATTTGAGCACCTCCTCTCCCATTTCTTTGCATCCCACCAGTTTCTGCATTTTCAAAACACAAGACCTTTAAGTTATACTGTGTTACTAACTTATAACAATAAATGATAGAAATCAGCATACACATACATTTCCGGGGGAGTAGATGTCTCCAGTTCTGAAACCTCTGCTCAGAGCATCCATGACCGCGTCTTCAATCCTCTTTGCAGCTTTTTCTTCTCCAAGTCCATATTTCAGAAGCATCGCAGCGCTGAGAATAGTAGCCAATGGGTTTGCCTTGTCTTGTCCAGCTATATCTGGTGCAGAACCGTGTATAGGTTCAAAGAGTCCAGGTCCCTGATTACATCACAAGTTTAACATTCTCTCATATGGTTATAAACCTCAGGAACCTTGAAATATTTTTGTATAAATTTGCTTACCGATTCACTGAGACTAGCAGATGGAAGCATTCCAATGCTTCCAGTGATCATTGAAGCTTCATCAGATAATATATCACCAAAAATGTTATTGGTGACGATTGTGTCAAACTGCAATGTTTTATACAAAAGATCAATAAAACGCCGTGTGAGAACTAATAATTCCACTTTTATGTTAGTAGCTTAATCAACAGCTAAGTTTTGATATATGAGCGACGAGCACCTGTTTGGGGTCACGGATAAGCTGCATTGCAGCATTATCAACATACATATGTGATAGTTCAACATCTGGATATTCAGAGGCTAACGCTGTTACTCTTTTCCTCCACAATACTGACGCCTATATGAAAAATCATCAAATTTGCATTACTAAAGAAACACACAAAAAGTGGAGAAACAATTCAAGAATTGATCAAACGTACATCCAACACATTAGCTTTGTCGACAGAACAAAGCTTGCCACGCCTTTTCCTAGCAGTCTCAAACGCAACACGAGCAATTCTGTCGATCTGAAAAACATAAGCAATGCATTAATATACATATATACACATGTAGAGCAAATTGTGAAGAGTTATTAAGCACCTCGTGAGCAGCGTAGATCTCTGTACTAATGCCGACTTCTTCGCCATTTTCATTGATCGATATGCCTCTTGGCTCTCCAAAGTAAATACCTCCAGTGAGCTCTCTTACAATCATCATATCAACACCTTCTGCTACTTCTTTCTTCAATGTGGAAGCATCAGCTAACTGTAAAGGCAAAAAGTTTTTTTTTTAATTTACAACTGCTAGCAAAAGTCCAAATGCTTAGCAGATGTAAAACCGAAGATATACCTGTGGCAAAACTGTAGCAGGTCTTAAATTTGCAAAGACTTTGAGATCTCTTCGTAGGTAAAACAAAGCCATCTCAGGTCTCAGATGTTTCTCATTCTTGTCCCATTTATACCTGATCAAGATTCATTTAAAACTGATCAACAAGAGAATATACTTGGAAGCAGACTTTGAAAGAAATAAGACACACATACCCTCCAATAGCTCCAAGAAGTATAGCATCAGAATTTTTAGCAGCTGTGAAAGATTCCTCTGGCATGGGAACTCCAACCAAATCCAAGGCTGCTCCTCCGACAGGCATCTCTTGGAAATCAAACTCCAGTCCTGTCATACAAAAGCAAATATACACTCGTTGATTACGACTTTTCACAAAACTTTTGTAAACAGAATCGAAGAAGAGAACAAGAAAACATTGAGAAAGAGACAAGAACCTTCAAGAGATCCAGCTTTCTGAAGCACATTCTTAGCAACAGATATAACTTCTGGACCGATGCCGTCACCGGGAAGGAGAGCGATGTTAAACCGTTTTTTCCCCGGTGAAGCTGCGGCGCACCTAATTAGAGACGGTGCATGATACTNCCTCTGGCATGGGAACTCCAACCAAATCCAAGGCTGCTCCTCCGACAGGCATCTCTTGGAAATCAAACTCCAGTCCTGTCATACAAAAGCAAATATACACTCGTTGATTACGACTTTTCACAAAACTTTTGTAAACAGAATCGAAGAAGAGAACAAGAAAACATTGAGAAAGAGACAAGAACCTTCAAGAGATCCAGCTTTCTGAAGCACATTCTTAGCAACAGATATAACTTCTGGACCGATGCCGTCACCGGGAAGGAGAGCGATGTTAAACCGTTTTTTCCCCGGTGAAGCTGCGGCGCACCTAATTAGAGACGGTGCATGGTACTGATTATTGAGAGAAGTGTATTTTCCGGGGACGATCTTGTTGGAACTTAGTCGGATGTTCGTTTGCAAAAACGCCGCCATTTTCTTATGGAGGAGACTCGGAATTTTTGAAATTGTGACGAGTGAATCTCACACTACTTATAACATAAAAAGTTTATGGCACTTAGATAGGTGTGCACGTTTTTTGAATTTGCATAAAACGTTTTTGAATTCGCATTAATTAAGCTTCAACGATTTAAATGTCTCTTGCTGATTAAAATGTCTTAAACTAATCCTTTTTACCTATAAACTGGCTCACCAGCTCTAGTTGTTGAGATATTAAATATTTTATAAGAAGGTCCTTTCTCTTTAACGATTATTAAATTAATACTTGCCATGGCGTTTTTAGAAGAAGTAGAGCCATATTACAATTGGGTTGACCCATTTAAAGTTATAACATTGGGCCGCTTATTTATATAGCCCATATATATCAAGTAGAAGGATTCGTTTTTATTAAAAAAAAGTGGTATAACTAGAACGGCTGATTTATTAATACTATCGGGATGTATTTGGATTTCGTCAAAACAGGGATGAACACAGTTTTCTAACATAAAAAGTGACACAAAAATTTATTATCAAAGTACCTAAACTGAATTCTAACTAACTAACCAAAATAGTCTATGTTCGAATCTGGAGAAATAATGAGTTTACATCTGGTCTTATGTCCTTATGTTCTTAAGGCGGGGCCAGTGCACCACCACGCGAGAGTTATGGTCGATTATTTTGATAGTTTCTAAATGTGTGATACGTATCTGTGTTCGTAGGGGATAGCTAGGGGATGATAGTGTTGAAATGTGAACACAAAATATAAAAGCAAGACTTGGTCTACAAATTATTTGGAACATTGTGTACCCCCAAATAATTTATATTATCTAAACGTATCATGTCTCGAGGTATTTTTTTTGTTTGTATATTTTTACTACCCTACGTACGTACACTATGTGACAGTGCAGAGTGTGAAACGAAAGCAAACCGATGTAGAATGTATAGTTTTAATTAAAAAAAATTGATAAGAGTTTCAGAAGAAAACAAGTAACGGAAGCTGGTGTCATAGAGTCCCGTCCCACTTACCCCTCCCTACAGCATCTCCAGTCGCTTTTAATAGTTTCTTCTTTCGTCTTATCTCTTTTTTTTTATTTTTTATTTTTTAAATATATTTAAAACATTTATATGATATTAATTAGAGATCTCAGAGTTTTAACATTTACTTACTATTATCTTTTCATTTTTTTCGTAGTCAACTATTATCTTTTCGTTTATTTTGTTTAGATTGCTTATTTCGTAGTCAACTATTAGATTGCTAAACATTTCTTTTTTTCGTAGTCAACTCATTAAATTAGTAACTGTATGTAGGATATGAAATTCTTTCTATCAAATTTTTGCATTTTATATATTTTGGTTAGGTTGTAATCAATACAATCATATGATATATATTGTTTTTTTTATTATAAATACTAGTTACTTTTGGTAGCATGAGATTTTCTGAAAAATTCTTATTTCTCTAATATTACTTTTTTCATTTATCTCAGTTACACGTTATATTCTAAATGTTTTTATCATAACCTCTTGCTCTCTCGAATAACATAGAAATGATGGCATGATCACTGATTCACCACTTGTAGCAACTATAATAAATGTAGTCCCAACGATCAGTGCATGATTCACTACTTCTAGAAACTATTCATTATTTTCTTTGGTGCATGATTCAAATCTTGATTTTTATGTTTACACCATAAATTGTTTCAAAAAAAAAAAAAAAACACCATAAATTGTTTCAAAAAAAAAAAAAATCTTTTTTGTCAAAATTTTAAGTTTGTTTGGGTGTAAAAATAATATTATAAAAGGCAATCGATTCCAACATACCATTTTGTTTATATCCATAATTAACATAAGTTTTTATTATTATTATAAATAGCTAACTCAACTCCATTTCTATTATCTTATCAGCCATCCCTTCTCTATATAAAAGCCTTTTCACTTTAATTCCTAAAACGTGTCAACCCCCTATCTCGATGGCCGGTTCGGTTATGGTTCCGTCCGTTTCGATCTTTTTAGCCTTATGTGTCTTAATCTTCGTCGCTCCTTTCCTAATAAAACCCCTCGAAGCTCGTGGAAACTTCGGCAGGCTTCCCGGAAAGCCACCGCAGAGGACTGCTTCCGATGGCATATGCGCTTCTTCTGTCCACGTATATGGTTACAAATGCGAAGAACATGATGTATGACATTCTCTTTTCTTTTTTTCTTATTAAAAAGTTAGTAATGATGATTATTCATAAATACATTAACTGATGGAGGTGTGATATGAATCGATAAATAACGAAGGTGGTGACCCAAGATGGGTACATATTGAATATGCAAAGGATACCGGAAGGACGAGCCGGCGCCGGCGCAGGTACCGGAACTGGGGGGAATAGACAACCTGTCCTAATACAACATGGAATACTTGTCGTAAGTTTTACTCTTCTCTTCACCCTTTTGCATCGCATTAGCCGTCCATTAATATGTGTACATACACGCATGCTACTTCCATCTGCAGTTAATTATTGTGGTATCATGAAACTTTATATGCTGTTTTCCATTATATAGATTTTTTTGAAAGTAAGAAAAACAAAAAAAAAAAGTGGAAAGAAACGTCATTACGTCAAGGGAAAGTGAGAATTACATTATTAGGTGGAAGACTTTATCCCCGTTTTCCACAAGTTGTGCAATTGTGCATACGTTTATTCTCAATATGATCAACATTTATATCTGTGGACCAAAACCAAACGTGTATACTTCTAGTGCATATATGCCTCATCAACAAGTACATATGTACACGTATATACGGTATATTTGTATCGTGGTCTAGTTAATTAACTCTATATTTGTATCGTGGTACTGCTAGTCTCTATATTTGCGAGTTTGAACATATATATATATATATATATATAAAGTAAGATTAGATTTTTAAGTGCGTATCCTAGTGGTGAGTAAAATTAACAATAAATTATAAAGAGACAGCATGAGTGTTTAACATGTGTGTCCAACAGATAAAGTGATAAATTGAGCGTTACTAGAAAGGTATGAGAGAATGGTTGTACCGTACGTAAGTGTGATATTATATAAATAACCGTGTCGATTCATTCTAGTAATCATCGAATTCTACAAAAAAATTATTGATGAATTGTGCATATCATACTTGATGAGGTCACCAGATGAGTACGATTTTTATCAGTCTACAAAAATGAAATTACCTAATGACGCATGCAGATATCTTACACTGTCTCTTCTGATGATTTTGACAAAATTGTCCTTTATTTCTATATTGTTCACATTACTCAAACATAGCTTAAATTATATATGCATACTCACTCTGCCTACGATATAATATTGTATAAGTACAATCGAAGAAATTGTAAAGTTTAGATAATCAAATCATGAGTTAAATGTGCAGGATGGGATGTCATGGCTGTTGAATCCGGCAGATCAAAATCTGCCGTTGATTTTGGCTGACCAAGGATTCGATGTGTGGATGGGGAACACAAGAGGGACTAGATTCAGCAGAAGACACAAGTACCTTAACCCTTCTCAAAAGGTCTGGTTCACACTTCACTTAACCAATTTTTGTAATTAGTAGATTACGTACTCATTACTAAATAAACTGAATTATTAACATCGGTGGAACTTTGGACGTAGGCTTTCTGGAACTGGACGTGGGACGAGCTCGTGAGTTACGATCTGCCAGCTATGTTTGATCATATCCACGGCCTAACAGGCCAAAAGATTCATTACCTCGGACACTCTCTGGTGGGTCCAACGTTATCAACATATTTACATTTTTCTCTGTTTCTTTTTTTCTTTAGTAATCAGAAATAAAAGAATGATAATGTTTTGGAATATGTCAGGGGACGTTAATAGGATTTGCATCGTTCTCGGAAAAAGGATTGGTGGATAAAGTGAGATCGGCGGCGATGTTGAGTCCCATTGCTTATCTCAGCCACATGACCACCGTCATTGGCGACATCGCCGCCAAATCTTTCATCGCCGAGGTCCCCTAGCTCCTCCCTTTTAATTAGTTTCATATATATTTTTTTATCTAATAAAATGTGTGCCTATATTTATCAAAAAATAACTTGTTTATCGTCTTTCAAAAATATAGGCCACCGCCATTCTTGGATTGGCAGAGTTTAACCCCAAAAGGTAAAAAATTTCACCCTTTTTTATTTTCTTAAAAATATGCTTGTTATTGGCTTAGTTGATTTGATTATGTTAAATAATTTAAACAACATTGGCAGTGGATTAGTAGGGGGTTTAATAAAGGCTATATGCCTTAAAGCGGGGGTCGACTGTTATGATTTACTCTCTGTTATCACCGGTAATACTACAACTCAAAATTCGCTAATCTACCATTTGATAATTTAATTATACATCTTATTTACGTAATTTTACCCCAAAAAATTGTAGGAAAGAATTGTTGTCTTAACTCATCGACCATTGACCTATTCCTTGCGAACGAACCACAATCTACTTCCACCAAGAACATGATCCACCTTTCTCAAAGTAAGCGAAACAAAAATTCCCATGTTATTTTTATATATTTACAAACCTTATGTTAATTGTTCAATAAACCTTTTTATATATGGTAGCGGTAAGAGACAAACAGTTGAGAAAGTACAACTACGGAAGCAGTGATCGTAACATAAAACATTACGGTCAAGCGACACCACCGGCTTACAACATATCGGCGATCCCACACGATCTCCCGCTTTTCTTCAGCTACGGCGGTTTGGACTGCCTGGCCGATGTGAAAGACGTGGAGTTTCTCCTTGACCAGTTTAAGTTTCACGACATCAACAAGATGAATGTGCAGTTTGTGAAAGACTATGCTCATGCCGATTTCATCATGGGTGTTACTGCCAAAGACGTTGTTTACAACCAAGTTGCTACCTTTTTCAAACAACAAGTTTAATTTTATTACCATATATCATTAATTTATGTAGTGATTTTGCATGTGCGTATCCATATAGCCCATAATTCTTCAATTGTTTTGTTTTCCCCAAACAAATGGGCATAAATAAAGCAAATTATTATATCTACTCAATCGACTACTAAATTTATTTGGTTTCTTTTTGAAATCTAAAAACAATATATGTAGCAAGCAACCATTATCTAGTTTATCCCCGTTTGAGTTATAAACAAATCTAAGAGTAATATTTTAAGGAAAAAGGGCTATACCACAAGCATATGTTTATGTTTTTATTTAAATAATAACTATTCCAAAAAATAGGAAACATATTTTAAAAATATAAATGAAATTGTTGAACTATAAATTCGTAGCATTGATATAGGAAACATATTTTAAAAATATAAATGAAATTGAAGAACTACAAATTCGTAGCATTGATATATAAAAAAAACGTTTGTGGGCCAGTGTGGGCTTTGAAAATAACGGGTCGGGTCTTAACCCGGTCAATAAAAATAGATAGCTCCGGTGGGGATTTGTTTTGTCTCTCTCTCTCTCTCGAGTCTCTCGACAACTGAGGAGAAGTAGCGGAACACCGGTGGATTCCAGTAAGAAGATAACGGAGCTGCTAATCTTCGCCTCTTTGTAAGGAGCTCTCTAGTTCCCTCTCGATATTTTTGGTATTTAGATAGTCTCTGGGTTCTTCTATCTCTTAGGATTTTATGAATTGTAGATCTTTTCATGGCCATTAATTAAGTATTTGTTTTTCAGAAATCTCAAATCGAGTTCTATAACGTTTGCATTCGCATTCGCCGTCTTTTTTGTTCTTTCTCTGGGGATTACTCCTAATGGATTGAGCTGTGCAGCGATCTTAGAAAATTAGGGTTTTGAGGCTTCGATTTCTCTAGGGTAAACCCGATCTATCGCTTCTGTGAGAATTTGCCTCGTATTTTTTTAGATTTCTGATAATCTTATGATACCTTAGGTGGTGTGTAATGGAAGTTTAGTTTAGTTCTAAAGAGTGGTTCTAATTTCGTCTGATTTTTCAGGCTGGGAGGTTAATATATATAGCGATGTCTGGTAACAACAACAATCCACAGAAGCCACAAGGCTCTGCGCCATCGCCTTTTGGGAATCCTGGGATGCCCTCTGCATCAGTTCCTGGAAACCAAGGCTTTGCTCCTTCTCATATGACTGCTAACTTTCCAGCTCAGTTTCAGTTCTCACAAGCTCAAGCCCTAGCTCATGCTCAAGCACAGTCTAAAGTTCAAGCACAAATCCAAGCTCAGTTTCAAGCTCAAGGCATGACGATGAACCCAGCACAAGGAGGTTCTCCCGGGATCGGTGGTGGGTTGGGTCCTTCTTCTCCTTCTTTGACGACTCCTGGCAGTTTAAACATGAAAAGGTTCCAGCAGAAACCGCCCATGCGTCCTCCTGGTGCTTCTGCGGGTAACAACACTATCTCCCCCATGAGAACAATGGAGTTAACTCCTGCTGCTCGGAAAAAGAAACAGAAGCTTCCAGAAAAGTCATTGCAGGAGCGTGTTGCAGCAATCTTGCCCGAGTCTGCCTTATACACACAACTTCTGGAGTTTGAGTCTCGGGTTGATGCTGCATTAACGAGAAAGAAAGTTGATATCCAGGAAGCCCTTAAAAACCCTCCCTGCATACAGAAGACTCTTAGGATCTACGTTTTCAACTCCTTTGCTAACCAAAACAACACAATCCCTGGGAATCCTAACGCTGACCCGCCAACATGGACTCTTAAAATCATTGGTAGGATCCTGGAAGATGGGGTGGATCCCGACCAGCCAGGATTTGTTCAGAAATCAAACCCATTGCATCCCAAATTCTCGTCTTTCTTCAAAAGGGTTACAGTTTCCCTGGATCAGAGGCTGTATCCTGAGAACCCATTGATCATATGGGAGAATGCTCGATCACCTGCTCCTCAGGAAGGGTTTGAGATTAAGAGGAAAGGGAATCAGGAGTTTGCAGCTAGTATACGGTTGGAGATGAATTACGTCCCGGAAAAGTTCAAGCTTTCTACTGCATTGATGGATGTTCTCGGGATTGAGGTTGAAACCCGCCCAAGAATCATCGCTGCAATTTGGCATTACGTTAAGGCGAGGAAATTGCAGAACCCAAATGACCCCTCTTTCTTCAACTGTGACCCTGCACTTCAGAAAGTTTTTGGGGAAGATAAGTTGAAATTTACTATGGTCTCTCAGAAGATATCTCATCATTTGTCGCCTCCACCACCGATTCACTTAGAGCACAAAATCAAGCTCTCAGGAAATAATCCGGCCATATCAGCATGTTACGATGTTCTAGTGGATGTACCCTTCCCGATCCAAAGGGATCTGAACAATTTGTTAGCCAATGCAGAGAAGAACAAAGAGATTGAGGCTTGTGATGAAGCAATATGTGCAGCCATTAGGAAAATTCATGAGCATAGGAGGAGGCGGGCATTTTTCTTGGGGTTCAGCCAATCGCCAGTTGAATTCATAAATGCCCTGATCGAATCTCAGAGCAAGGATCTTAAGGTTGTAGCGGGAGAAGCCAGTCGAAATGCTGAGAGAGAACGTCGATCAGACTTCTTCAACCAACCTTGGTAAGCTCATCATCTAGTCTCCGCTACTCTCACCTTTATTTACTCAGATTATATGTATTAGAGTTGTAAAAGTGGCGACTTCAAACAAGTCCACTGATTGATCGGTTGATGATACGTGTCTGAATCATAATTTGGGTAAAATGTTTGCAGGGTCGAAGANCCCTCTTTCTTCAACTGTGACCCTGCACTTCAGAAAGTTTTTGGGGAAGAAAAGTTGAAATTCACTATGGTCTCTCAGAAGATATCTCATCATTTGTCGCCTCCACCACCGATTCACTTAGAACACAAAATCAAGCTTTCAGGAAATAATCCGGCCATATCAGCATGCTACGATGTGTTAGTGGATGTACCCTTCCCGATCCAAAGGGATCTGAACAATTTGTTAGCCAATGCAGAGAAGAACAAAGAGATTGAGGCTTGTGATGAAGCAATATGTGCAGCCATTAGGAAAATTCATGAGCATAGGAGGAGGCGGGCATTTTTCTTGGGGTTCAGCCAATCGCCAGTTGAATTCATTAACGCCCTGATCGAATCTCAGAGCAAGGATCTCAAGGTTGTAGCGGGAGAAGCCAGTCGAAATGCAGAGAGAGAACGTCGATCGGACTTCTTCAACCAACCTTGGTAAGCTCATCATCTAGTCTCCGCTACTCTGACCTTTATTTACTCAGATTATATGTATTAGAGTTGTAAAAGTGGCGACTTCAAACAAGTCCACTGATTGATCGGTTGATGATACGTGTCTGAATCATAATTTGGGTAAAATGTTTGCAGGGTCGAAGATGCAGTTATTAGGTACTTGAACCGGAGGCCAGCTGCTGGGAACGAGGGGCCAGGGAGTTGGTGAGTTTCTTGACGATACAAGTCTGTTCATCTGTTTGAGTTTGAGCATTTTTTAGAAGAAGATATTGTTGAGATAGTCTGCTTTGAAAGGGAACTAGTGTATCTGTAATCCTGTGTATGATGAAATATTATTACTTATAATTAGCTTTGTTTTGTAGCCTTTGCTTTAATGGTTATTAAGTCTTTGCCAGTTTGACAAAAAAAGAAAAGAAAAAAGTATTGCCGTATAGAAAAAGGAAAATAACATTGAATGAAAAGGTGTGTTATGACATGCCATGAGAGATCTTATGTTATTCGTATGTTAATCTACAAAGAGATTCCTAATAGTCATTTTGTTTGTACAAATGATATCATCAAAACACTTTCTCTCATCTTCTTAGTTCTCGGATCATGAATGTCAAGTATTACACAACATTAAATGCAATCTTTTGTGATATATTATGATTCTTGTTTTCTTTTGACCATCAATTACAAATACGAGATGCATTAAACACATCAAAAGAGCAAAACCAGAGTAAGTAAAACCCATGAGAAATATGTGTACATTTACAAAGATTATTCCATACCTAAAGACAAGGCTATGCCTGTATGAACCACCTAGTCTTACATCAAAGTTGATTCTATTTCCGAGAATCTTACACCCACACACGGCCACCTCTTCAGTCCACATGTATGGTAATCATTCTAACACACTCAAAATTAAAACCGATGGCAACATCATCAAATTTCTCACCATATTTGATTTAGACTTTATTTTTTTCTCAAATTCAAACCTCAAGAGCCACAAGAGTGATTTTGGAATTTTAGATGCCGATAACGTAAGTGAAATGATATCCTTGTTATGCATTTGAACCTGTTGACATTGAAATGATAAACATTGAACCTGTTGCCGTCGTTCGCCAACAAAATCAACTTTTTTCTCAAACAAAAAAAAACTAAAATCAACACTCTCACGTTGTCAGCAAACAATCCGGTTGAAATCTATGGTGGAATCGACAATTGGATGCATTTCTCACTCTAAGGACCCTTTTGTAAATTGAAAACTAAAATTTAAAATATTGGTAGTTTGGTGTGTACATTTTCTACACTATTTCATAATTTATTAATACCATAATGCAAATTGTTCTCTACTGTGCGTACTGTCTATATATATTTTAAGTTTTTTTAACATGTATTATTTTGTGAAATCACATGGACTTGCAATACCTTGTAGGTTTATAAAGTGAGTATATTAAAAAAAACTTAAAACTATATTAATTTAATATTATAGTTTTAGCATCTTATTATTATGATATTCATTCTTGTTCTTTTTAATTTAATATTATAGTTAAATACTTCCTCCGTCTTTTTTACTTATCATTCTAGACATAATTTTTTTTTGTTTCAGATTTCTTGTCATTCTCGATTTCTAGTATTTTTTACTAGAAAATTATCTCATTTACTCCTTACTAAATAAATAAAATATTAATATTTTAGAATTTTAATAATCAAATAAAGGTATAATTAACTATTTATATATTTTTTAATATGTGTGAAACAACTTAGAATGATAACTAAAAAGAACAAGAGTGAATATCATTTTTCCCTTTAGAGTGTTGTAAACGTTAGGACCAACTAGACGAATAAACATGTTCGTTCAATATATGCGAAACAAAATTTGAGCACTTAAACTAGTTTAATTTTTAATATATAAAATATTGTTTAGTAAAAAATGAAAAGATTTTGTTTTGGCCAAAGATATATTTTAGTAATGCAAAAGATCCAAAATTACATGCATTCAATTTTTTTGCTTTGCTTTAAAAGTTAAAACATATTGGTTTTTGACTTTCTTTTAAAAAAATATGGTCAACTGTATGCTAACAACATGTTACAACATCATTTTCTCTTCAAATAAAATAATTTATAAAGACATACATAATCACTGGATCCAAGAAGCGTTGACATTCAAAGTTTTCTCTGAAGCAAATGACGATGATGTGGTTTCAAAGAATTTTCCTGTTGCTCCTCGTTTCTTGGCTTGCCTCTTCAGGTACGTTATATTGGAATCTCAATTGCTTAAGCAGTATGCCTTTATTTATACTTTGTTCATTCATCTTCAGATCAACAATTTGTGTCATTACATTAATGTGCATTTTACATATGCAGATTTTCTGGAAAATCCAGACTTCGAATCTCCACCAAAAAACTCAAATGCAAGCACTAGCCAGTTTGTGTTGCTGGATCAGAACACTACACTCCCTGGGTGGACATTACAAGGGACAGTGCAATATGTTACTTCACTTGAACTGCCTGATGCCGGACATGCTATTCAGCTTGGTGAAGATGGCAAGATCAATCAAACATTCATTGCCAGAGGTGATGATGTGAACTACATCCTCACATTTGCGCTGATCCGCACAGACCAGAACTGTTCAACCTCTGCTGGTCTCAGTGTCTCGGGGCCAGACAGTAATGCTGTTTTTTCTTACCAACAAAACTACAGTAAGGTTTTATGGCAGAGCTACAGTCATAACTTGGGTAGTTGGGGGAATGGTGAGCCTATTAACTTAGTTCTTGAAAGTCAGACAATAGATTCTGATTCTGATACAAACTCCACATGTTGGCCTATCATTGACACATTGCTTATCAAGACTGTTGGTGTAACATTGGTCCAAGACAGTGGTAAGTTACTTCTCCTTGTCCCTTTTGTTTTTTCTGCTTTGTTAAGTCATCAACTCTGAGAATGCAAAGGCTGTAACTCATAGCTTAACACAGAACATGATGAAAGCAGATCTGATTTATACAAGTTCATATCTTGTAAATCTAGCTGCATAGACTCACATTCTTATTTTGTTGGTGTAGGTAACCTCTTAGTCAATGGTGGATTTGAATCTGGACCGGGTTTCTTGCCCAACTCAACCGACGGAGTTCTGATTGACGCGGTGCCAAGCCTGATCCAGTCAGCATTAAGGCAGTGGTCTGTTATAGGAACAGTCAGATACATAGACTCGGAGCACTTCCATGTCCCAGAAGGCAAAGCTGCAATAGAAATTTTGTCTCACACAGCTCCATCAGGCATACAGACAGCAACAAAAGACACAAGTGAAGGTTCGCGATACAACCTAACATTTACTTTAGGAGATGCTAACGATGCGTGCAAAGGACATTTCGTGGTGGGTGTTCAAGCTGGATCTGCAGCTCAAAACTTCACACTGGGGAGCAATGGGACTGGCTCTGGTGAGAAGTTTGGGTTAGTGTTTGAAGCAGACAAAGATGCAGCACNCTGTTTTTTCTGCTTTGTTAAGTCATCAACTCTGAGAATGCAAAGGCTGTAACTCATAGCTTAACACAGAACATGATGAAAGCAGATCTGATTTATACAAGTTCATATCTTGTAAATCTAGCTGCATAGACTCACATTCTTATTTTGTTGGTGTAGGTAACCTCTTAGTCAATGGTGGATTTGAATCTGGACCGGGTTTCTTGCCCAACTCAACCGACGGAGTTCTGATTGACGCGGTGCCAAGCCTGATCCAGTCAGCATTAAGGCAGTGGTCTGTTATAGGAACAGTCAGATACATAGACTCGGAGCACTTCCATGTCCCAGAAGGCAAAGCTGCAATAGAAATTTTGTCTCACACAGCTCCATCAGGCATACAGACAGCAACAAAAGACACAAGTGAAGGTTCGCGATACAACCTAACATTTACTTTAGGAGATGCTAACGATGCGTGCAAAGGACATTTCGTGGTGGGTGTTCAAGCTGGATCTGCAGCTCAAAACTTCACACTGGGGAGCAATGGGACTGGCTCTGGTGAGAAGTTTGGGTTAGTGTTTGAAGCAGACAAAGATGCAGCACAGATAAGTTTTACCAGCTACTCAGTTACAATGACAAAAGAGGATGTTCTTTGTGGTCCTGTGATTGATGAAGTGATCGTACATCCTCTTGGTGGAACAGCCTCAGTAAAACCCACATGGCTGCTACTTATTATTGCTTTGTTGTATGTTGCAGTTCTCTGATTGAATTCTGTTTGGGAGAGGGTCATAGACTCATAAACAATATATTTTTGCAAGGAGATGTGATGATCATTCTAGTTTTATGATTATATATGAACACATTTGTGGCACATGAATCTTTCACAATCATGGTTTATTTTCCAGTGAGACATTCTTAGTTTCTACTTTTATGTAGAAAGCACACATACAAATACACACTTGAAGCCTTGGAATAAGCAGACACTAATTCCCAGATGTAAATAGGATCTGCAAGGGCTTTGAGCTTAGGGAGAACCAGCTTGTTCACAGAGATCCAGCAGGGCAAGTGTCTGTGTCATCAACAATTTGATTAGGAAACGCTAAAATTAAAATTAGTGGAACAAGAATAGCATGTATGAAATGATTTGCATACCTCAGGAATGGTGAGCTCGAGTCGAAACTTGGGACCATCATAGTGGTGCAAAACAGGCCTGAAAGCATCCTCTTCCAAAGCTTTGTACAGTTTCCTTACACGAATTCTCACCTATCATGTTGTCAATCACCATTTGGGGTTGTGTGAATCAAATCAACCATTGAAA
>NC_025692.1:2128051-2134447 GCF_000633955.1 Camelina sativa | reverse complement strand
AGTCAGATACATAGACTCGGAGCACTTCCATGTCCCAGAAGGCAAAGCTGCAATAGAAATTTTGTCTCACACAGCTCCATCAGGCATACAGACAGCAACAAAAGACACAAGTGAAGGTTCGCGATACAACCTAACATTTACTTTAGGAGATGCTAACGATGCGTGCAAAGGACATTTCGTGGTGGGTGTTCAAGCTGGATCTGCAGCTCAAAACTTCACACTGGAGAGCAATGGGACTGGCTCTGGTGAGAAGTTTGGGTTAGTGTTTGAAGCAGACAAAGATGCAGCACAGATAAGTTTTACCAGCTACTCAGTTACAATGACAAAAGAGGATGTTCTTTGTGGTCCTGTGATTGATGAAGTGATCGTACATCCTCTTGGTGGAACAGCCTCAGTAAAACCCACATGGCTGCTACTTATTATTGCTTTGTTGTATGTTGCAGTTCTCTGATTGAATTCTGTTTGGGAGAGGGTCATAGACTCATAAACAATATATTTTTGCAAGGAGATGTGATGATCATTCTAGTTTTATGATTATATATGAACACATTTGTGGCACATGAATCTTTCACAATCATGGTTTATTTTCCAGTGAGACATTCTTAGTTTCTACTTTTATGTAGAAAGCACACATACAAATACACACTTGAAGCCTTGGAATAAGCAGACACTAATTCCCAGATGTAAATAGGATCTGCAAGGGCTTTGAGCTTAGGGAGAACCAGCTTGTTCACAGAGATCCAGCAGGGCAAGTGTCTGTGTCATCAACAATTTGATTAGGAAACGCTAAAATTAAAATTAGTGGAACAAGAATAGCATGTATGAAATGATTTGCATACCTCAGGAATGGTGAGCTCGAGTCGAAACTTGGGACCATCATAGTGGTGCAAAACAGGCCTGAAAGCATCCTCTTCCAAAGCTTTGTACAGTTTCCTTACACGAATTCTCACCTATCATGTTGTCAATCACCATTTGGGGTTGTGTGAATCAAATCAACCATTGAAAAAAGATGAAAGACAGAATCCACATCAGAGAAGAAAAATGAAACCTGTGCAGGAAATCTGGATTCTCCCTTGCATTTCTTGTCCTCCCAAGCAGTAGGGTCAATGTTTGAACCTCCAAAGGTTGTTGCCTGTACAAAGCAAAGAGAAGCAACAATTCTTGGAGACTTGGAGTCATCGAGCAAGACATGAACACCATTGACAAATCAAAGTGCTATAGAACAAACCTCGAAAATTCCATGCAGCTGATGAGTTGTGTAGTTGTAGAGAAACAGAGGCAGGCCTGGTGTTATCGTCCTAACAGAGTCCCTGTATCTCGGTGGCAGACCTGACAGACACAGAAGAAGACATAAGTACATATGAAAAAGGAGATGTAACCCTTAAATGGACAAACTCCAAGATGAGATGAATACCAAAGAGCTGGCGCTTCAGATCTTCCAGCATTGTGTCGTTGTTACAGACAAAGATATAACCACCAAGCACTTCACTCTTTGGGAGACACTCCGAGGCAGGTAAGGTCTTGAACCTTTTTTCTGTAGCAGCATTCATGGAGTCGTGAGTGCTGCTAAAGTTGTTACCTTCTCTGTTAGAGAGCTGATTGTAGCTAAATTTGCCTCCACTTAGGTGTTTATGGCCAAAAACATTAAAATCATAGCCAGCATTGAACTTGAGCTCCGAGTTCATCATGTTGAAGTTAAAAGTCTCAAACTTGTTCTCCTCTTGAAACCCAAATTTCTCCCTTGGCCTTATCTCAACTGGACCCTTTGATAGATCAAGATTGTTCGAACGTTCTCCCTTAGATCTAGTTTGGTCAGCTAGTTTTGATGCAGCCATGAACCACTTCTGATCCTCTGAAGCTTTCGATTGTCCTCGGAGCTCATCTCCTAGCTGCCAAAAGCTGCGCATGCTCTCCATCTCCAAAAGCTTTGGTTTGATAGAGACACCTATCATACCAAAAAATAAAATAAACTATATAGTATTTCACCAACCAATCCTAAAGAAATTTGGATTTTTTAATAATAACAACTTCCACGAGTTCCATTTCGATTTCTTAAATCAAAATTTCTCCAAAAGTATGAAACTTTAAACACACATTTCATGATACCAAAAATTTCAGAGATTACCAAAGTGAACGAACACTACAGTTCAAACCACAGCACTGAGATCTAAAAACCAAATGAAAAAAACAGAGTCCAAACAAGAAGACTGTATAAGGAAGGTAAAAAAATTAGAATTGAAAACTAGGGTTTAACAAAATTAGTAAAGCTAAAAATTTTACCAGACAGACGAAACCCTAGATTGCAGAATCCCTGAATGAGAGAAGCTGTTGGATTTTTAATTTGTGTGTTTCAATTTTTGGAGCTTCTTTCTTTTTCCCCGACAAGGTTATAAATCCTGGGCCCCTGGCAGTGTCCTTAATGCCTGAGGCAGCAAGCTTGGTCCAGCAGAAAAGCTTGCCGTCTAACGTTACTAGAACGGTGCAACGTTTAGCTACGAAACTGGAAACGGGACGCAGTCCTAATTAATCACATCACATCACGTGAGTTTTTTTTTTTTTTTTTTAATGTTTTTAATGAATAATTCGGCACCAAATCAAAGTCCTGCTCTATGTAAATTACTTAAAAGGACCGGTTTAGACTTTAGATCGTGTGTTACTCGAGTGATTCTCAAAACACACAGCAGCTAACAATGTGATAAATTTTTCTTCAACATCTTACCGCAGACTATAAGATCATGACTAATTCATTGGCCCTGGTGGCACGCAGACTAGGAACTATAAGACCATGACTAATTCGTAGGCCCTGGTGCAGACGAAGATTCGGTCCGTTTCTCCCTATGAACAGACCGTGGAACAAAGGTCAGCCCACGACCATGGCGTCGACCGAAGCTGACATTCGAAGGAGTTGTGTCTGCGGTGGTTAGCGTGGACAGTGCTGAGACAAGACCGTCAACGCTGGCTTTGTCTTCTACTTCCATAGCATCTGAAGAAGCTTCTTCTTTGTCTTCTTTGTGTTTCAGCTTTGATACATGTTGCCTCTGAAGTTTCTCTCTTCGCTTCTTTGAGAGTTGGGTCCTCTTGAAGAACTCGAATGTTGTTGGGAACTTGTGTTTGTCAACTAAGTGTCGATGCCGGGCTTTGTAGGTCTTGAACTTCAATCCACACCCTTCCACAAGGCACTCGTACTGCGTAAATATGTTCATGAGAGAAGAAATAAGGACGATTCAGTATGATCACAGGTGAAGTTTAAAGATATCCATGTAAAACAATGACAGGAGCGGTATCACAGTTAGAGCTTTGCCTCAAAATGGCACTTAATAGTTGCACAAAGAGATAAAGAGTATATAGTGCATACCATGTCATAACCCCGAGCAACTTTAGCTTGAAAAAAAGAGTCGTGTGCTTCGGATATGTGGATACTTAGCAAGCGAGAAGTAGGGTAGACCCTTGAGCATACTGAACAAGACGCCGTGTGTCGTGCATTATAGTGATCTTCAAAATGGTCCAAAGATTTCAGGCGCTCAGGGCAGCCAGCAATGGGACACGAGATTCTTCTGCGCATAAAAAGTGAAGCTCATGACCATCAACGGAGACTTGTGGAGTGTGGACAAAAGTTGGAATTGAAACTTGATCAGTGACACAATATAATCATTGCTATGTTACTGGTCGCTACATAAAAATGTTGATATCGAAAGAGAACTACTTACATAACAATTCATGGCCATTTGGTTACAATATATTCTAGAATTCTGTCACACGCACTACCAACAATCAGATGTAGGATAACTGACACCAAACCAGAATCACCAAGAAAAGAAAAGAAGAAGTCTGTTCAGATTATTAGCTGCAGTATACACATCAAGAACCAATGTAAAAACAAACATTCAACTCTCGCAAGCAATAATCTAAATCTGCAAATTATAACCATTGCCAATTTGCCATAGTTGATTGAATCTTGTACATTTACTAACAGAAAAACAAACAAAAATCCCATCCGTGAAGAAGGATAAAACATATACCTGCTTTCAGTTTCCACAATTATCTGCAGATGGTTGATTTCATCTTCTGTTAAGTCCAATGCCACCTGTCAATCAAATCCTCCTTAGGACTCTAAACTCATACAAACATCATACAATTCCATGGATATCTCAAACCAGAACAAGAATGAATCAATCGTTTTATACAAATTGACAATCTAGACCTAATTAGAACACCATAACTTCCAAGTGAAGTCCGCTGATACAGAACAACCAAACAGATCGAAACCGGATCAAGTATCATCACTACGGAGATGAATTCCACAAAAAAAAAAAAAAAAAAAAAAACCTTTAGAGAGACAACGAAAGAAACAATTCGACCTTAAGAACCTCCTTCGATTTGGGCAAAGCTAATACGAATATCATCACTATCTTAATTAGCTCGCAAGGACAAAAAAAAAAAAGAAAATAAAATCGAAATTGAACTGTGAAGAGTAATTCCAAAAGAAGAGCATTACATAAAGATTTCGACCGATTCAGATTCCAGAAGAAGTAAGTACCTGTTTAGCTAGTAGTTCACGCTCGACGTTTCCAGATGCAAAGAAGGGCGAATCCGGAGGAAATCTTCGTCGGATTGGATTCCAGACCGGAAATGCTAACTCCCCCACCGTGTCTACCGTCATACCCATAGCCATCGCCTCTCCACAACTATGAAACAAAGCAGAACAACAAAATTCAAATAAAATTCGTTTTCTTGGTCTCACAAACATGAAATAAAAACAAGCATCTAACTGAATAATTTTATCCGCTCCGGTTTACTAACTGGATCCTTCCTGGACTATATTATCATGTCCACTTTTGATTAGGCCCAACTTAGGCCCATGTACGGAAACATGAATTCATTTGTTTCTTAAATAAATAAGAGTTGGAAAAAGAAAAAAGAAAAATCTCAATGTCACTCACGACACGAGTCATGATGACTCATTGACTCTTGAAACAAACACGGATTCTTCATCATATACTACGAATCAATTTTTTTACTAAAGGTCAATTTAGATTAATGCAACGAGTTTCTGGTAGTGATAATTAAAAACATTAATTCTATAGATCAAAGTTAAGCTGTCAAAAAAGGGGAAAAAAAAATTGGTTATGCTCTTGTAGTTTGGGGACGTGTGCTCATAATATTTATACAGTATATTGTTCACCTACAATGAGCTTATAAAATAGTTTTATTATATTTGTGGTTGAAATTGAAATGAGCATAACAGAGAGATCATCTTGACTTACACCACGCTATCATTATTCTTTTTTTTTTGGTAGAAAATAACACTTTAACCTAAACAGCAATTTGAATCATTGTTAAAGTTTCTGTTATAATAAGAAAGAGAACTAGTGCGGTGATATGGTAGATTAAAAATTGAATTATCATATTCATATACCAAAAGAAAGCTGTGTTGGAAGAAACCAAATTTGGATATATTAAATGTTTACTTTGAATATCGGCTTCAATGTTTAGAACCGTTGAGCTAAAGTTGATGAACTAAATTAGAACAGGTATTCCGATCCGCTGAATTCAAGGATCAGTCAAAATCATTGTCATATTAGGGGTGGACAAAGACTTTTTTTCAAACTCATATTTTGAATTTAATTTATCCATTTTTTGTTTAACGACAATGTATTAGTTAGCTATTCTTTATACGTTTCATCAAGACAATTTGGTTTTAAAATCTCTCATCAGAAACGTTTCCATGCAGATGACCTGACCTAATGAGATTTGTTAGAATGTCACTGTCAGTAAAACCCTCTAACTCAAGAAATTTTAATTCTGGCATTCACCTTCTCGCTTAAGTAAAAGGTGAGAAGATCCTAGTTGCAAAACTTCTGGCATTCACCTGTGAATGTGACTAGAGATTTTAATCATCAAAAACTCAATAAACATTTATTTTTTATTTCTGTTACGTTTATTCATTGACAAAAAACTAAAAACACATTTATACTATAAGACTATATCCAGCGGCCATAGATAAATGCGGTGGCATATCAGAGGGTCGAAAAAGATTGGTGAGGTCCTATATATTCAAGAGACGACTGTATCAAGAGAAGAGGTTAATAGAAACAAAGGACAAAACCTATCAATATGGATACTCGTAGTCGCAGTGACGATGCAAAAAGAAACGTGATGATGATGTGGTTCTTGGGGATGTTGCTCTTTTACATGGTGGCCGAGTCGGGTGCTCAACTGTCGGAGAATTATTACTCCTCCACATGCCCCAACGTGGAGCGCATCGTTCAGCAGGCGGTTACTACAAAATTCCAACAAACTTTCACGACGGCTCCGGCAACATTACGGATGTTCTTCCACGACTGTTTTGTCGAAGTATGTACAAAACGTCGAGGCTTGTTAATAGATCTACAAAGT
>NC_025692.1:2125786-2127354 GCF_000633955.1 Camelina sativa | reverse complement strand
TTTCCCCTAAGTTGTGAATAATTTGGTTTGTTTTTTTTGTAGGGATGTGATGCGTCTGTGTTGATAGCATCTGAGAATGAAGACGCAGAGAAGGACGCGCCGGACAATAAATCTCTCGCCGGAGACGGTTTCGACACTGTGATCAAGGCGAAAACCGCTGTAGAAGCTTTATGTCCAGGTGTTGTGTCATGTGCCGATATTTTGGCTCTTGCTGCTAGAGACGTCGTCGTCCTCGTAAGTCCACGCTCCGCCATGACTTTTCATTTGATTAGCCATGTGTCAACATTATAAACTATGCTACATTGGCAGGCTGGAGGGCCAGGGTTTAATGTGGAGCTAGGAAGACGAGACGGGCTCGTCTCCAAGGCGTCTAGAGTGACTGGGAAGATACCTGAACCAGGGCTTGACGTGAGAGGTTTAGTCGAGAACTTCGCTAGTAACGGGCTTTCACTTACCGACATGATTGCTCTCTCAGGGGCACACACCATTGGATTCTCTCACTGCAACCGTTTCGCCAACCGTCTCTACAACTTCTCTACCTTCATGCCCCTGGACCCTACGCTCGACCCGGCCTACGCACAACAGCTGATGCAAACTTGCCGTCGTGCTGGCTGGGACCCAGACCAAGTCGCAGACATTGACCTAACCACCGGACGTGTCTTCGACAATCAATACTACCAGAATCTCGTGGCTCGGAAAGGCCTTTTCACCTCCGATCAAGTTCTGTTCAACGATCTTTCGTCTCAGTCTACAGTGATGAGGTTTGCTAACAACGCCGGAGAATTCTACGCCGCTTTTACTTCTGCTATGAGGAACCTTGGCCGCGTTGGGGTTAAGGTTGGAAACCAAGGAGAGATTCGAAGGGACTGCTCTGCTTTTAACTAGCTTTTATTGAACGATGTTCAAAACATAAAACATAAAACATGTAAATTCTGAAGCTTATGCTATATTAAAATGTCACCATAATCCACAATGGAACTTCTTAAATTGTATTGGTTGAGCTATTTCTCAAGATTAATCAGATCCCAAACATTTATTTGAAACTGAAATTTTATTTTATACATGGGAAGATCTTTGCGTAGATGTTGCCGCGGATATGAATACAAAAAAAAACGTACAAATCAAATACAAAATTGACAATAACGACAACAAAATTGATACAGAAAACAAACAAAAAAAATCGACACAGTGACGAAAACTTCTGTATCATCGGAGAATCGAAAACAAAAACCAAAGAATAAGAAGCTGAGCACGATCACATATGTTAAGGAACAGATCTTAGGTGCGGGTCTTGCCATAGAGGTGAGTGTAAACGGACTTGGTACGACGCACAAGAATCATACTCAAGATGCAAGCGATGATGCAGAATCCAGACATTATGAGTGACGTCAAGTAGAAACAGATAGAACCATTGCATCTAAGGGCGTCATTTGGATCAAACACGGATCCTTGTGCTTGCCGTTCTGCTTCCCGGTCATAGATGCTACTCGCAATCATACCCGAGAACACCAGGGATCCAGCCGGGTTTGCCAGTGTCAGGAAATTGTATAAAGCTCCAAACTTCTTCA
>NC_025692.1:2108673-2124760 GCF_000633955.1 Camelina sativa | reverse complement strand
CGGGTCTTGCCATAGAGGTGAGTGTAAACGGACTTGGTACGACGCACAAGAATCATACTCAAGATGCAAGCGATGATGCAGAATCCAGACATTATGAGTGACGTCAAGTAGAAACAGATAGAACCATTGCATCTAAGGGCGTCATTTGGATCAAACACGGATCCTTGTGCTTGCCGTTCTGCTTCCCGGTCATAGATGCTACTCGCAATCATACCCGAGAACACCAGGGATCCAGCCGGGTTTGCCAGTGTCAGGAAATTGTATAAAGCTCCAAACTTCTTCAGACCAAACAGCTCAGAGGCAGTAGCTGGGACAATAGCCCAGTGGGCACCGTATCCGAGTCCAATCAACAACGTGCCAATGTACATGGCTCCGGGCCATCCGTACGCAAAGAAGATGTGTCCTACTGACATTACTAGCTGGGCCAAAGCCATTGCTACTGGCCTTGGATACGCGTAGTCCCTGCACATCATTCAAATCAAGATCAAAACAGGAGCACAAACAGAAGAGATGTAATCCACAGATCATAGGCTTTCTGAGATATCAAACCTGACAACAAGCTCGGAGAAGTAACCACCGCCGACGCGTCCAAGGAAGTTCCAAATGCTAATCATAGAAACAAGCACGTGAGTGTTATCATAACCAAGAGACTGACTCATCTGACCAAGATTGTCAATTACTGTCAAACCCGAACCAGAACCGAGCAGCAGGGAGACGAATATGAGCCAGAAGTCGGCCTTCACCAGTGCCTGCGTTAGAGTAAAATCTTCTCCTCTGTGAGGCCCTCTACGTCTCTTCACCCTAACTGCCCCCTCTGCAGCTGCCTGCATTAGCTGTGCTTGCAAATGCGCAATTCTCTTATGTCTCTCTGAGGCAGGAAGCAAATCTACATCCTTTGGCTTCTCATCTTCCACTTCACTCAAGATTAGATCAGGTGTCTGCAGTCCCGGTTCTTGGTCATCCCGTTTTGGGACAAGAGGTTCTTCGATTGTGTCATTAGGCTCATTCGTCTCTGTGAAGAAACTTGTCATGATTGGAACCAAGATTGGAACAAGAAGAATGACAAACAACACAATGGTGAACACAGTGATGATGTTGTGACTAACGACGACCACATCTTGAATAAGCATAACTGCCATGAGATAGACAGCGAGCAGAAGGCAGACACCGTAGATGAAAGTAAAGCTAGCTCCATCGGTGGGACGGATCTGCTTGTGACCACCAACGGGTCTAATTAAGAACATGAGGGAAACACCAACAACCGCAGGCGTAACAGCGACCATGAGAATGAGATTAGCTGGGTTAGATGAGTGGATCACTGTATATATCTGAGACATGATCGCACCACCTAGCCCAGCAAACCCCTTGAGAATACCAACCACTGGACCTCGGCTCTTAGGGAAGTTCTGAACACCAGAGACTAATGTTCCAGTATTGAAGTAGGTTTCACCATTGTTCCCAATGAATATGAGAATACACATCTGAAAACAAAGAGAATCAAATCATTCAAAAAAGGGTTGTATCAGCATAGAACTGAACATACTAAGACTATGATCAAGTTGAACCAGCCAATAGACTACATCATCAACAGAAATGCTAACAAACTCCCCAGAAGCAGAACCTTTTCAACAAAAACAGAACAAGAGATGAAGAGAAAAAAAAAAGAAGAGGAATCTGTAATAAAATTGACAGCGACGTTTAGTAAACCAAACAACCTTAAAAGCAAAACAGTTTCAGAGATTCGAAATAGAAAGTCTCCAATTTTTTTTAGCTCCGTACCCAAAAACTTTCGCCCACAGATGAATCTGAAGGGGCCACATGAAGTTTCTTTAACCAACGGAGATATCAAAGAATGGAAGAAATAATCAAATAACTCACAGCCCATAGAGGAAGAACCGGGGCACGACCGGTGACGATAAGCCAAACCCAACCGTAACCGAAAAGGTTCTGAACAGCTCCAACAAGAAGAGCGGCCCAGAGAGGCAAGATCTCAGAGAGAGTACCGGCGATGAAGCCGACACTATCACCGAGATCCTTAGCGACTCCAAGTCTGGAAAGCTCCTTCTGATTATAGTTTAAGGAGCTTTTGATGACCGGAGAAATGCTTCCGAACAAATAACCCATGCCAGCACAAGACTGTATCCACATGGCAGCCACGAACACGAGCCATCTGTTGTTTATGAAAGACACAAACTTTTCTCGCGTGGTCGACGCCATTGAGAAATATAGCTTTTCTGGGTTTCCTTTGTTTCTTATCTCCACCACCGGGAGAATCCGGGAAAGATTCGGATCAGAGGACGACGGCGATCGGCGAAATATGTCGTCTTTGGGAAAGAGAGAAAGAAAAAAACAACTTTTTTTTTTCTTTTCTTCTTTTTGAATATTCGTCTGTCTGTCTGTCTGTCTGTCTTTGACACGATTTTATCCTTTTTATGGTCTTTTAATTGAAAAAGACAAAATTGGCCTTTGGAAGCTAAAATCGGTAAAAAGTTATTATTACAAAGGCGTGATTACTGTTTAATAATCTGTTTAAATTACGATTCTTATAACTTACTAGTGGATTTCATTAAGGAAGACGTGTACAAATTGAAGAACAAAAGGATCGATAATAATAATATTGTGGAAAAAAAAAAGGAAAGGATCGATAATATTAATGAGTGGTTAAATGTAGGATTGTTGTCACACTACTGGTCGGTCACTCTTCTTCTTCAATGTTCTGTGTACTTCTGTTTATGTGCGTGCCGTCCATTTTTTTTCTCTTTAATCGTGTGCCGGCACGCTTCAGTCTTCTAATTAAGGTTTATTATCCCGTGCCGCCATAGCTATTCAACATTATCGTTAACAAATAATGTAATACATTTTCTTCATTATTTTCTCTAAAGAAGATATAAATATGCCGCCAAAAAATATATATATAAATATATAAATGCAAGTGTGATTAGCATAATTACGAAAACTAGAATAATATATATAGCCTGACTAAAACACACGTTAATCTTATTAGTAGATGTGGAATAGTCTAGTTTTTACCAACTATAATATACATGCACGTACGTTGAGTTGGCTAACGAAATTATACAAAAATGTCTAACATGCGTGACTGCCTCCCAAACTAAAGTAATAACGTCACTTGATCTTGTTATTGTTCGTACCGATTGAATGAAATCTTACCACAACTAATTATTTCTTCGGACGGAATTTCGAGAACGTTAGGAAACGAGATACATGTGAGAAAATATGAAAATAATTATCTTCATATTAGAAGCAATATAACTATATATTTTCTGGTCTGGATATATTGTCACTTCTACTATTTCATAAGATACAATTAGCTGTATTTGTAAAGGGACACATATACCCACTAAAAGAAGAGAATCCAATTAAAAGAATACAACTGTTTTCATTTGCTATGTTTTATGGTAGTGTGAGTGGTGTCATTATCAATATAAAGATCATGAAGTATCAACTACCCGTTCTAAGTTTATTTTCCGTTATCATTAATTCAGAGGCTCAGAGCACTTTATAATCGATGTGTGATGGGTGCACCGTGACCTGTCAGGCTGTCATTAGATAGGTTTAATCTTGGTTTGTAATAATAATACTATAATTTTTAATAACACACAACTTGCAAACATGTCTTTTTTTTGGCCAGTAGCTCTAATTAGATGAACGCAAGTTACACAACTTGCATGCATGTCTGATGTATTCTTTGCAACAGAGCATAAGACACTGTTTTACTTTTTGGCATTCAATCCAATGATGAATATGGTTGGTTTGTTTAGTTATATGTTTTTTCTTTATCTATTATTTTCGGTTATACGTTTTCTTATCAAGGATCGCGTTTGGATATCAACAATAGGGTGAAGAGTCGTTTTCCCTTGTGTTTTTATATGAGGAAAAATACATAGAAAGATTTTATAGTAGACCAACATGCTATTTAAAAAAAAAAATCGCCTTCTTACCAAAAGAAAAAAATCGCCTCAATAAATAAAAAGAAATATAACTCATGCGTTTTAATTATATAATAAATAAAGATGTGATCTTTATTTAAAATAAAATAAATAATGAAGATGTGAGCGGCTTGACTCGGATATGGATAAGTTCTAAGAATCATATGGACAACAATTGATTTTATCACCTTTGTTTTTGGCACATAACGTCGCCTCCTAATTATTCGATCAGCTAATATAAACTTATCCATTTGATGTTGTCTTCAAATAAGTCAGGAGTAAGTGTTTCTTACAAATATAAAGTTACTAGGCGGCATTTATTGAATTACTTACTACTATGCACTCAAAATAAAGACATACTCGCAAAGGCCATTGTCTCTTCTAGCCAAATGAAAAATAAAATAAAAGGCAAGTGTCTCTAATAACAAAAAAAACAAGAGACAGACCACATGTTTGTGAGACAAGAATCAGATTCTTAGCATACCCAACAATCAATACATAGTATGTCGTTATTATAATAAATAATTATGACACAATCGAGTAGCTGCAGAGAATAGTTCTTTCCTTCACCATGCAAACTTCGTAGTTTCCTCCGTTTCAAGCCACTGTTTCATTAAGATCTTCCATGTTAATCCAAGCATTCTATAAATTAAGATACATACATCTGTGCATCAAAACGTACAACTATACCTAGATCCTATACTAAACTCGTAGATTGTATACTTATATCAACTAGCTGATTGATTCTTTACATTGATATGGCGTTGAATTGGGGACCAGTCTTAATGTCGGTGATTCTGTTCATCGTATTGACGCCCGGAGTATTGTTTCAATTTCCGGGGAAGACCAAAGTGGTTGAGTTTGGCGGTTTTCAGACAAGCGGTGGAGCCATTGTCATTCACACTCTCATCTTCTTTGCCTGCATCACTGTCTCCCTTATCGCTCTTCATATCCACATCTACGCTGCCTAATTAATTTGACATAACATTAAGGCATCGTCTTGTCCCTCTCGCCAGCTGCATCGTCATTAATCTTTTCCTTGTCTTTTTGTTACTGTGTTTTTGATAAGCTTTGATTTATGATTTTCATTTTAAGTAATTGTACTGGAATTACAATGAATCCTTTTTATTGATTGTGGTTTTACTTTTTTTTTTTTTAATAATTAATTATATCATTTATTATATATGAACCGTCATTGTTAAAGAAGCATGCATCCGTAGACGATATTGGGATATTCCTATTTCTAAAACTGTAATGTAAGAATATCAATTATTGACACATGTATGTATTTTATGGTCTTAAAACTTTGACGGATGCATACAAAACATAAACTAATTAGCTAGTTGTGGTTATATATATATAGAATCGCTCTTTAGATGAATCCCATATATATTAATAAGAAGAAATGAGTTTCACCAAACGTGAAACAATCCCTCAAACAATGTTAACAAGACACATATTCACATAAGATAAAGTATATATTGATAATTAGAGATTCTGTATTGACTTTACTATTGATGATAGAGTTGCTAATGAAAACAACATGTACATATATGTTGACATATATATCTTCTAGTATGAGATAAGATAATCAATTAATTAATATCTCTCGACTCAAACTTGCACTCAATCATAACAAGCGAAGCTATCATCACGTCAAATGAAGTACACAGCTTCATCTTGTTTAATACGTAGTTTCTTTTAACTAAGACAGACTATTTTCACCGATCGTGATGTCTGAAACTCGATGGAGATCGGTTTAAAGAAAGAAAATGTTGTGGAGCTAAATGGGCTTTTAATTTACCTAAAAAGAGTCCATATATGCATAACAAAAGGCCCATAAAAAACTGTTTACAGTGAACTCACGCACGACGAACGAATCATCAGCCTTGGCTGCTTCACCAAGTAAAAAAACCTTAAAGCCCTCTTTAAAAAAAATCCCTAGCGTTCCAACAAGAAGCAGAGCAATCTGAGTTTACGGATCTTTAATCGGAAGAATGGGTTTGACGAATTTCATAGCGACGGTGGTTGGAGTAGGCGCCGTGGTGTTGTTATTGAAGGGTGACGTCAAGCAAACTGCCACCGTCGTAAGGCGTAACGTCAAGCACATCCGCCACTGGCTCGAAGAAGAATCCTCCGCCGCCTCCAAGTCGTAAGTCCTCCCTCTCGCTCTCTATCTCTCTCTCTCTCTTGATTCCTTATGCTTTCTGTTTTGCGAAGGTGTGTTATGTTGGTTTGGGGTTTGTGAATTTCGTAAACCGGTTCACTCTCTCATTTTCGATTTTAAGCCGTGAGCTTAGTGGATCTCATTTGCAGCTGCTAGTAACTAGTAACGAGCTAGTCCGTTAGATGTCAATAGAAGCAAATTGGTTCTCTTTGATTGAATTTGTATACATGTATCATCCTTTATACAAAATGAGATCTTGTGGATATTGTAAAGATACTTGTTATGATCATCAATTGTTTAAAATTCTAAGATAATCTGAGATTTTGTAACTTGAGTAAAACATAAAAAGATTGATTATGATGGCAGTGGTTTGGGTAGGCATAGCTGTGTGATTGAGCAATGTTGGTATTAGTGATAGATCTGTAGCTTCACTAAGCAAGTTCTCTGTGTGTGTGTACTAATGAGTTTGATGCGGATTTCAGGGCAGCTGAGGCCATAAAACCAAAGGAAATAGGGACAAAGATTCCGAAGAAGGACATTCCAAAAGAGAAGGATTAAGTGTGCCACTATATATAATACTACTACCAAGAGTCTTTTGTTAAGAGTCGGATTTGCGACTTCGGTTTCAACACTGTTGTCTACTTAACTATTTTTAGGTGAGGGTTTTATGTTTTAAAGGGTTTTTGTATCGATCTCAACTCTTAACGTTTAAAGCATTCTTGAAAGCTAAACACAATAATTATACTCCATCTCTGTCTTTTCACTGTTCTTTTGCAATTGTATATTGCACACTGCTACTTCTCCTGCTGTAGACTAACATTCAGCTCTTGAACCGGGTGGCCAAACAATAGAGAGATCATTGAAAAAGAAAACAAAATAGCTTCAAAAAGCCCATTAAAGGCCCAATTTTGGTTTTTAGAAATCATCCGGGGATTTCGAATTTTTTGGTTAATCGTAGATTTCAACTTCCTTAATTCGAGAAATTGGCGAAGAAGGATCATACAGCTGAGAGCTGACAATGGCAGTGTCGACGTTTTCGAGCCCAGCATATATCTCCGGCATCGCTGAACCACCAGCATCATTCTTCTCCGTCGCAATTGGCTGGAAGCAACCGTACGTCACTTCTTCACGACCTCCATAATCATTTCAATTCTTCTTTCTACTCTTCATCGCTGCTACTTGATTCCTCACATCGTTGTTTTTGTTTGTTTCTGCAACAGATTGAAAATTCGGAGGACGAAGAAGCCTCGGTTAATCTCTTGCGATTATTCTTGCATCGAGGTGGGTTTTCAAAATTCGTCACTCACTCATGCTAAAAATAAAATTGATTGATTGGTTGGTGATAATGTCTTACCTTGTATTAAGGTTAGGGATGTCTGCTACCGTCCTCCTGGAACAGAGTTGAATATTTTGAACGGAGTTAATTTTTCTCTGCGCGAGAAAAGGTAGTTCCGCTGTATAAACAATTTACTTGAGATATCGTCTATACTTTATATATGCCTAGTAAAACAATTTTGCTGTTTCAATTCTTTTTTATCTTTTTGCAGCTTTGGCTTGATTTTTGGGAAGAGTGGGAGCGGTAAAACTACCCTTTTGCAGGTTTCTCATACGTAGTTATTGACTTCACGCTTGTTCTTTGAGTTGTAGTCTTAGCAACTTCTGAGTTTATATCGTCTTCTCTTCTGCAGCTTCTTGCTGGACTAAACAAACCAACATCAGGCTCCATTTGTATCCAAAGATATGGGGATGATGGCCAGCCAAAGGCGGATTCCGAGTTGCTGCCCACTGAAAAGGTGGGCATTGTTTTCCAGTTTCCTGAGAGGTATTTAGTCATTATTATTATCTTCTGTTCTACCGTATCAGACTATATCAGGTTTGATGCTGCTTGTTTTACTTGGCAAGAAAATATTGATGTGGTTTATTTTTGTTTGTTGTGGTCAGATTCTTTGTAGCAGATAATGTGCTTGATGAAATTACTTTTGGTTGGCCAAGGCAAAAAGGTAGTTTGCAGTTGAAGGAACATCTGACTTCGAATCTCCAGAGAGCATTTAATTGGGTATCTCACTCCTTGTTCGGACAATGGTTATTATATTGTGGTCCAGCGATCTCGTCTCATAGTTGCTTTCTTATTGAAAATCGTTAGGTTGGATTAGACAGCATCCCACTTGATAAAGATCCCCAGTTACTAAGTGGAGGCTACAAGCGTCGGCTTGCACTAGCTATTCAGTTGGTGAGAACTAAGAATTTTTGACGTGTTCCAAACTGTGACCTGTTCTAAATAGTCTTGCCTTTTGTAGGTCCAAACTCCAGATTTATTGATACTAGATGAGCCCCTCGCTGGTCTTGGTATAATTTTGTATCTTGCTTCTAATTCTTGGGTTTGTGTAAATTTATTTTTTCCTATCCTGTTGTACTTGTAGCGGCAGGTGCTTGATGTCCTTGTCTCTCTGGGTTTTCTGCATCTCGTTATTTTCAGAAGATTTTTTTTGCTTTGTCGTTCTCTCTGCAAATGCTCTGCATTTTCTTTTCTTTTGCATGAAAATCATGACGGTTTCTCATACTATTTCATCATTGATTTTGGTCTGCAAACAGATTGGAAAGCACGTGCAGATGTTGCAAAGCTCTTGAAGCACCTTAAGAAGGAACTGACTTTACTTGTTGTAAGTCATGACCTAAGGTATGCTCATTTTTTTGTATCTTAGCGCTTCTACGTTTGTGATTTTCTACTGTTTCTTTACCTTCATGAAAAGTTATGGAAATTGAATCAGTGCCTCTTCTGCGCAAATAGCTGTTCATGAAAATTTTTATTGTATAATTTTTTTTCCGGAAAAATCATTTTTCATGTATTCATCATGGCCTGTCCTAATTTAACTCATTTTGAGCTCTCATAGCAGTCATGAATCCTATGTTACCCTTTAACATTGACTACTAGTGTTCCTCTCTCGCTTTTTGTATGAACCTTGCTGCAGAGAGTTAGCAGCCTTGGTCGACCAGTCATGGAGAATGGAAACAGGTGGTGTTCTTCTTGCAGAACTTCCACCACTTTAGTTCAATGGTCACTATTGTGGAAGCTCTATACCAGGTTTGGCTCGAAGGCTACTTTTTTTAGTTATTGTTGCAAAAAAATGATATAGGCTTTTACCCCGGCATAGGTTTATTAATGCATTAAAATTTAAGATAGCCGCTTGTCCTTTATGGTGGATTGTAAGTTCTTTTGTGGCTTATCAGTTGAGAGACAGATAGCGTGTCTCTCTTCTGAAATTAAAACATAATTGGATTTGAATCTATGCGTGCATTCTCTTAGTTTGAGTACTCCAAACAATGTATATGAGATATCGTGCTACTATTATAACACCCTGTAACATTTATTATTACATAGAGGGGCGTAGTTAACGTTCCCAGTAAGTTTGAACACATTTTCCTTAATCATACCACACAATTCACACATGCATGAAGTGACATAATACACTCACACTTCTTAATTTATGTATTTCTTCTGATCTCTTTTCTACAGCTCCAACACAAAGTCTGCAAAGCAATTATGGATTATATTAGCTGCTTCGGCTACAACCAGAACACTTGTGCATGCCTAAATGTTAATGTATCAAAAAATTGTTTTTCGAATAGCTATCCTACATGTGTGTGGAAACATAGAATCATATTCTTCCTTTCAGTTAGATGAGATAATGCAAACAATTCTACATGTGATGGTGCACTTACAGTCTTCGTCTGTTTTGATCCAGTGTTCTCCGTTTTTAGCTGAGCGAGAACTTCTCAGCTCATACTGGATACATCTTTTACTTGCCTCATGACAGGGGTTCACCTTCTCGGACGTTAAGTCAATAGAATTTGATTTGCGGTTTTTTGGATTTTCCATGCTGCTGTATGTTTCGCTTTCCATTATGGAGTCTTCTGGATGTACTTTTTTATGGAAAACTTGTACTATCTGCACTCCTCACATGGAAATCAAGTTTGTTAGGATTAAGCTTTTCATTGGTGCATTTATAGCTAATTCTGCACATGTATAGATGCTATCAAAGTAAGGATAAATCATCTAACGTTTGGTGTATAATTCAAGATGTAGATGTATCATGTAGGCGTTTTAGATTATAAGTATTGAAAATCCAGAGCAGAAAAAGCCAACCTTTTGGAACTTTTTCTTTGGGGAATCCACTTCAGTTTTACCACTGACAGAGCTCCTTGAGGATGGGTGTATCTTTTTCAGTACCTTCTTGACAAGATGCTTTGCGGACTTGTGAGCTGAACTGGTTTGCTTCTTTTTCTTCCCATATATGTTTTCTGAGTGTTTATCTTGCCCTTCTGTTATTTGAAACAGTTCACCAAGTGATGCCCTTTCCTTCTTCCCTGCATTCTTTGTTTCTGGGAATTCGTTTAGAGAACCAAAAAGATATTCTTGGAGTGGAAACTTCATTGGCTGAATATCTTCTTCAGCATCTAGCCCCTCAATGGCCTCAATGGTGGATGCAATAGTGTTAGTGTCGCTGTTTCTTCCTGATGGTTGGTGGTGTCCTTCTTTAGCTTCAGCCTCAAGGAACTTCTCCAATTCATTGCTAATGAGCTTCAAATCATTCTCAGTCACATCCGCATTGTCTAATGCTGGGTCCTCAAATGACATGCCAAATGTCGGTGTTGTTGGTTCATCATGAAGTGTTTCTCCACCAAGGGTTCCAATGGCGAGAAATCCATCAAAGAAGTCACTGTTTCTCTCATCCTTGAGGTGTTCTTCTATATTTTCCGTGGGTCCTGCGAAGGAGCTTTCCTGGAACAGATTAACTTGTTTTCTGAATCCAGTATTGTATCTGGAGCCAGCACATGCTGCGGGGTAAATATCTTGGCTATCAAGGGATGGATGAGATGAAAGGATGGAATAGCTGTTACCTGAAATGGAATTCTTTGTTTTTTAGAAAAGTATGAACATGGAAAATATGCTTTGCTCAGGAAATAGGGAAACTGTGTTGTTGTTGCAACAGGCACGTGGGTGCATGACATTTACTGGATGATAATTGCTTGGGAGAGATCTACTTTAGCTGCTAACACTCGCAAAATCAACGTGTAATACGAATTTGGTGTCAGGCAAACTAAGTAGGTGGGATTTCTATTCAGCTAGCTGACTCCAATCACAATGCTTTGCACACGAGTGCATGATCCTAGTCTTTAATCAGGTCAGCAGTTTATTTTTCTAGAAATGGATGTTATAGTAGTGAGAAGTACAGTCCTGAAATGCTTGCTTAAGTCCTATTGCTATTCTTCTAGGATTCAAATACGCTTCCTATTTGTACATATTTGACAAGAAAAGAAGCATCCGAGAAGTACAGTAATATTACCAGTTGTAGCATCTTTCAATGGCTCTTTGCTATTCTCCCGGAACTTATGATGCATCCAGCCCCAAAACTGCCAGAAAATAAGCTTTGGTAAGTGTTAGCTACAAGTTAGTTAACTTTTTTTTTTGTAGATATAGACCGTACCTTCATTTTTGTGCTTGCGTTGCCACACAATACTAGAGAAGAAAATGACTTTTATAGAGAACCATGATTGCTTGAAAGCTCTTGATGTAGCAGTGAATTGGTTGCAACAGTATCTCACGCC
Organism: Camelina sativa; assembly: GCF_000633955.1. Lineage (NCBI taxonomy): Eukaryota > Viridiplantae > Streptophyta > Magnoliopsida > Brassicales > Brassicaceae > Camelina > Camelina sativa. The sequence goes on along the minus strand of NC_025692.1, from coordinate 2,113,036 downwards.
TTTTAGCTTGATGACAGTGGTGACCAACACCAAGAAAGCTACAAAATTTTGGTTGGCCGTTCTCTATCAAGATCACATCAAGATCAAGTTGGAGGGCCATTACAGATGAGCCCCTACTGTTGTGGTTACATGACGCGCAAATTCATTGGTGGAGTAGCTATCCTTAATTACAATCATCAATCATCTCAGGTATTACTATTTTATCGTGATTTGAGTTTCAATATTGGAAAGTTTTGTGGTTTTATGTGGCGTTCATGAGCCATTAATACTAAATTTACAAGTCATTTGCAAATAAAGTATACATAAATAGTGGCTGCAAAATCAACTTTTGCTATTGCTATTTTGTGTAGACCTTGATTTTTAGACATCCCTTCCTGCAAATTGCAGTGAAATGGTCGAAATCTGGATGCATAGCCAGCGTGACTGGTTGGTACAAACTCATTCTGTATTTGGTTAGAAAACTTGTGTTAACTTTGTTGCTGCTTTGCATAAAGATTAATTTTATTTTATTTGAAACAACATGTATGCTGGCTCTTGCTCACTTGGAGTGATTGAGGAGGCATTATGTTGTAATAATTTTCAAATATAGAGAGTACTGCATTGTTGATCTTGCTGTCTCCGACAAGAAGAAAATGCATTTGGATTGATGACCATCCTGCAGAAAAGTAAAGAAAGAGTACTTTTTCCAGGAAGCATATGGGAGCTCCGTGACAAAACAAGGAAGACTTTGGGGCTAGTTGATTCAGACAAGTGAAGCTGTCCACGACATCAGGTACTGTTGTTTGCTTCAGTGTTTTTTAATAATATTACAACTCGTAATGCTATGGGTTTGTTCACCTCTGTTATTAATCATCCTAAACCGGCCATTTCCATAGCAGTAGAAGCACATATAGTTTTGTTTTGGTAAATCAAGTAGGAACTTGTTAGCGGAAATAAGGATTGGATGAACCTAGCCATCTGTGTGAAACCACATAGACAATGCAGATTAGATATAGTTTGAACAAATATGAAAAGATGATGATAAAGCAAATGGGTTGATGATATGGGGATTTACAATTTACAGGGAAGCATCTTGGGATGAAACAAAGGAACAAACAGAANTGTCTCCGACAAGAAGAAAATGCATTTGGATTGATGACCATCCTGCAGAAAAGTAAAGAAAGAGTACTTTTTCCAGGAAGCATATGGGAGCTCCGTGACAAAACAAGGAAGACTTTGGGGCTAGTTGATTCAGACAAGTGAAGCTGTCCACGACATCAGGTACTGTTGTTTGCTTCAGTGTTTTTTTTAATATTACAACTCGTAATGCTATGGATTTGTTCACCTCTATTATTAATTATCCTAAACCGGCCTTTTCCATAGCAGTAGAAGCACATATAGTTTTGTTTTGGTAAATCAAGTATAGGAACTTGTTAGCGGTAATAAGGATTCGATGAACCTAGTCATCTGTGAGAAACAACATAGACAATGCAGATTAGAATGGTTTGAACAAATATGAAAAGATGATGATAAAGCAAATGGGTTGATGATATGGGATTTACAATTTACAGGGAAGCATCTTGGGATGAAACAAAGGAACAAACAGAAGTAGGTAATAAGGGTATGGGACCAGTACACACACTTTTGTGCCTGATTTAAACAAGCTTACAAATGCTAAATTTTGCAATTTGGAGTCACTTCCATTGTTCCCACTCCATTATCTTCTATTTCTTAGAATGTGATCGAGTTATGTCAAATTCACGTGGAGACTTGATAAGTCGATGACATATCTTCCTTTCTTGTTCCTCAATCATATCTTCTTCTTTAGGTATCATATCCAACTTTTTCACTTTCCTTATTGTATCTGAAGTCGATATTATTCCCAAGTAGACACAATAGTTTTATTTTTCTTAAACCATCAAAAGTAATTATTTATTTATTTTTTCTTTCTCTTTCAGGCTTAATCTAATGGTCCCCTTAGTCACTTTAGGGAAAGAGATTATGAATCCGATTTTCTTTTCTGGTCGCCAATTATTAATCTGATTTACCTGATCTTAACCGACCATGCCAAAATAACTAATATGAATCTGTTTTTTTATCCTCAATTTTTTTCTTTTGGTTCTTAAAATAAAACCAAAATTGTATCAAACCTAATTTAAAAGTTGTTCCAATCAGGTTAATAATATTTTTATATTTGCGGTGGTTGCCATGCCCATGTCATTTTCTACAAAAAACTAATAATTTTTCTTCTAGAAAATCACATGTGAATAATTTAATCAATTGAGAAACATTGTGAGTGTTTTGTCAGATATTAGCAGATACTTTGATGGGCCAAAAATGGATAGTAAATTACGGATGCAAAGTTGTAATGGCCCGTTCGGCTAAACCAATGAAACTGGTTCTCTCATTCTTCTTCACCCTAACAAATGATGACGTCAGCTTCTCGGCGGGACTTTAATTAACCGTTTTTATTTTTTAAGACCTCCGACGATGAGACCTGCGGCGGAGCTTGCGGTGAGGATAGGCCGTGAGCTTCTAAAGGTTTCAGGAAGCTATCGATCAGCTCGGGTATGGAGTCCATCGGTTGAACAGAGTCTTCACGGTCTCGGCTTTCGCAACTCAATAAGCCCTTCGCTTGTGGCTCGAGTCATTGACCCTTTTCTCCTAAACCACCATTCCCTCGCTCTCGGTTTCTTCAATTGGGCTGCTCAGCAACCAGGTTACGCTCACGATTCCCTCTCTTACCACTCTATCTTCAAGTCTCTTTCGCTTTCTCGTCAGTTCTCCGCCATGGACGCTCTCTTCAAACAAGTCAAATCGCACAAAATCGTTCTCGATTCTTCCGTGTATCGCTCCCTCATCGATGCGCTTGTGTTGGGTAAGAAATCTCAGAACGCGTTCTGGGTTCTAGAAGAAGCTCTTTCGACGGGTCGTGAGATTCATCCCGATGTATGTAATCGTCTTTTAGCTGCTTTAACTTCTGATGAGTGTTATGATTATGCTCAGAAACTGTTTGTTAAAATGCGTCAAAGAGGTATCTCTTTGAACACTGTTGGTTTCGGTGTGTATATAGGAAAGTTTTGTAGAAGTTGTGAAACGGATCAGATCTTGAGATTGGTTGATGAGGTTAAAAAGGCTGATAACTCGAACATAAATGGCTCGATCGTTGCTTTGTTGATTCTCAATGGTCTTTGTAAATCGTCACGAGAGATGGATGCTTTCTATATATTGGAAGAGCTGAGGAATAGAGATTGCAAACCTGATTTTATGGCTTATAGAATCATAGCTGAAGCATTTGTAGTTACTGGGAATCTTTATGAGAGACAGGTCGTGCTAAAGAAGAAGAGAAAGCTTGGAGTTGCACCTAGGAGCAGCGATTACAGAGCTTTCATATTGGATTTGATTTCAGCTAAACGATTAACAGAGGCTAAGGAAGTGGCTGACGTGATTGTGAGTGGGAGTTTCCCAATTGATAATGATGTCTTAGACTCTTTGATCGGATCAGTCTCTGCAGTGGATCAAGATTCTGCTGTTGACTTCTTGAATTACATGGTGAGTACAGGGAAATTGCCTGCTATTCGGACTCTGAGCAAGTTGAGTAAGAATCTTTGCAGGCACGACAAGAGCGACCATCTTGTAAAGGTTTATGAGGTTTTGTCAAGCAAAGGTTATTTCTCAGAGGTTGAGAGTTACAGTCTGATGATATCGTTCTTGTGCAAGGCCGGGAGAGTCAGGGAAGGTTACAATGCTCTGCATGAAATGAAAAAGAAAGGGCTTGAACCAGACGTGTCACTCTATAACGCTCTCATCGAAGCTTGTTGTAGAGCGGAAATGATCCGTCCAGCGAAGAAACTGTGGGATGAGATGTTTGTGGAGGGATGCAGAATGAATCTGACGACGTATAATGTACTTATTAGGAAATTGTCAGAGGAAGGCGAGGCAGAGGAGTCTTTGAGGCTGTTTCAGAAGATGCTTGAGAAAGGGATTGAACCAGATGAAACAATATATACGTCTCTCATTGAAGGCCTATGCAAAGAGACAAAACTTGAAGCTGCTTTGCAAGTCTATAGAAAGTGTATGGAGAGGGATAAAACAGTTGCAACAAGAGTGTTAAGCGCATTTGTCTTAATACTATGCAGCAACGGTGATAGAACAAATATGTATTCTAGTTGTTTTACTACATTAAGTCAAGTTTCTGGCTGATTCTTTTGGTCTCTCTGTGTGTGTGTTTGTGTAGGGCAATTTGGTGAGGCATCACAGCTGCTATGCGCTCGAGAACACTTGGAACACACAACAGCACATGTCGTGTTGCTGAAATGTGTGGCGGATGCGAAAGAGGTTGAGATCGGAATCAGACATATGAAATGGATCAAAGAGGTGTCAC
>NC_025692.1:2084091-2101429 GCF_000633955.1 Camelina sativa | reverse complement strand
CACGAGCTATTGAGGTATTAAACTGTTAAATTAAACCTTTCTAGTCTCAGAAAACTGTATGTGACTTTGTGTTTTTGTATATTCTATTTTTTTACTTGCTAAAGTTAAATTAGCAAACAAAATTATACATATCGTAGCTGTAAAATCATCAGTGAGTGACGTTATAGGATGAGCGATGTACGGGCTCGTCTTGACGCAACGGTCGGGTCAAAATCACGGATTATTGTTTGTGGATGTCCACGTAATCTGAAGTGGGGGACCCCCCGGAGGCGATTATTTTCCCCCACAGTTAACAGTTATAACGGTTAAGATTTTTAGGTCATGAAATAAAAAGATCCTCATTCTTGTCTTAATTTTTGACAAATTAATTTATATTTTGTTGAAAATTTGGCCATTTAATTTTCACAAATCAGCTGGCGAAATTAGAGATGAGAAACAAAGCTAATTAGAGAATTTAGTAATTAAACACAATACTCTTTATATATTAGTGTGATTTAAGATAGACAAAGAGCTTAAGCTTAAAACAAACGCACCACTCTTCTCTCTCACTGTCACTACTAATTCATCACTAGAATTAACCTACGGGGTTTTTTTTTTGTTTAAAAACCAAAAGAAAGTAAAGAAAAAAAAAAGGAAAGGTTGGATCGGAGGATGATGGGATGGCGTCAGAGCCAGAGAGCGCCAGCATTTTTGAGAAGAGGGACGAGTGAGCCATTGATATGTGAAGCCATCACTCTCTCCATTGATCCTACCATCTTCCCTCCGATGAACACAACCGGTAGTGCCCCCGGAGTAGCAGCGCCACCGCTAGAGCAGCCTAGGAGGCGAAGGAGAGCACAGTGGATCTCAGCGCCGGAAGGGTGAAGGTCAAGCTCGTGGACGGCGGGGCTGACTCCCATCCCACGGAAGAGACGCTTGATAGCGTGGCACATGCAGCACGTGCTCATGCTGAATATAACCACCGCATTCTCTGCCGCCATCGACTCTATCTTCGCCAGTGTCTCTGACGGAAACACATTCATCATGTTGTTCACCTTACCGTTGTTGTAGGACACCGCCCCTCGAGTTTCTGTTTTGTATTGCATTTTTTTGTATTCTTAGGACAATACGAAGAGGAGAGAGTGAGACTGAGAGAGAGAATGTGTTTATGAGTTGGTTGAGGGGGAGAGTGAGAGGCATGCATACTATTTATACAAGGTGAAGTTCTAAATTAATTGGTAATTTTTATATATTTTTAAATGATGATAGCAAAGGTATTGATGTGATAGACATGGTTTGTAGCTTTTGTTAATTATGATAGGATGATATTTTTAAAGAGATATTTAATATTCTTAGAAAATTTTACAACAATATAGAAGTTAGAATAATTAAATTTCAGTTATATATAGGTAAGTAGAATATTAAGGGAATTGTTGGTAATGGATATCTATCCTTCTTGTCGGCTTTTTTCTGTAGTAATATCTTACACAGTTACACTAGCTATAGCTAGGTTTGTCTGCAAAATTGGTCCAATATAAGCAAAATATAAATGGTCCAATATGCATATATAAAAAATGTATAAATGGTCCAATATATATGTATATTCTATGGAGACGCGCCGAATAATAAATTTGATGCTGCCAACATTATGTGAGCAAGTCGTAACGCAGAGATGAGGTCGAATGTTTGGATATGGCCGGTGGTTTGCCATTATATTCCATAATTCACTTTATGCTAAAAATCCTCTAATCGATCTCTATAAACAAGCTACTTATAAAATCATTATCAATATGATCATAAAAGGAGTGGAATATATATATATTTTTGGGATTGTAATCCAATTAGCATCTCACATCTATAAACATATATATGCGTAGTAGATATACAAGTTGGAATATTTTTGTTGGTAATCAAGATCGAATTTTTCGTAAACATATTATTCTTAGCCCATAATGGATATTTATAGAAAAACTGGCTAATTAGTGTTTTATAAAAATAAAATAAAGTAGTCATAAATATTCTTGGAATGAACTTTTAAAAGAGATAGAGTTGCCACCATCGTTTACTTGTTAATGCTACCATCAGAAATATGTCAGTGTTCTTGATGCAAGGAAAATTTTTACAAGTTGGCATGTGTTCTTGCCAATGCCATAGCATCTTTTTTTTTCATTATATAGGATTATTAAAACGTTACAAGTCCCTGTTAGGTAAAACTGTTAAAATCCATATATAGTGCGGGTTGTTTGTAGATAAGTTAAGCAAAAGGCTGAAAAAGGAAGAAGTTGAATTTTCACAAAGTTGGTCACATGCTTTTTAGGCTTTCATGCATGCTTCTGCCTTTTGTTTCTTCTTATCTGCAAACTTGCCTTCTTGTTTCTCATGTTTGACCAACCCCCCCCCAAAAAAAAAACCAAAAAAAAAAACAAGGTAAAACAAAATATTATCGTTGTCAGCACAAACAACTTTGTTATGAAATTTATAGGTCACCTCACCTCATCTTTTCATAGATTATATATGAAGAAAATCCCCTAAATTATTTATGTTTTACATATATTTGATAACATTTCTCTGAATTTATTTTTTGAATTAAAAATAAAAGATAAGAGGCGCATAGAACTCTTCATGTCTTTCATATAGTAATGTATTAAAAAAACAAAGGAGGATGGCTTAAGATTGAAGTGAGTCCGAAGAGTTATATGTCCTTTCATTTGGTTCTAGATTTGGTGTATAAACTAAAGCTGATTTAGTCTAAACTAAATCTAAATCCTTTGCCCTTCAAGATAATAAAATAAAAACATAAACTAAAACAATCTTCGAGGGATTGCGTTTGTCGGACCACTTTATATTTATTTTTAAAAGAAAAAGAAAAAAAAAGAAGAATTGGAAGGCCGTTACAGTCACAGAAGAAAGGCCTTCTTACGTAACAGATATCATCAGATGTGTATTTGTCGTTGACTGGGACTGGTCGGTCGGATGTAACCCTGGTCAAGTAACTGATCATATGCTTTTCAGGAAGGGTCTTTTCGGTATCATCAAAAATTGTTTGCATTCTACTTTCAAAGCCTGCACTTTGAATTCCCCCCTCTTTCACATTCCCTATTTCTTGATTTTTTTTTTCTCTACACTGAATTAATTGTATGTTGCTATACTTACACTTTAATCATTGTACTGTACTTTGAAGGTAAAAAAATATTACTGGAGGAACATAGTTTATGAAAGTTAGATTCTTTTTTTGTGTGTGTCAAAATTAAGAAAACTACACCCTATACCCATAAAATCTTAAACCCTGCAAAACTGAGAGGTTTATTTCATTAATTGCAAAAGATTTTAACCCATTTATGATTATTGGCTTTTGCTCAAATTATGTGATTGTATTACAACCAAGTCAAGAACTACAAACAACAATAATGAGAACAAGAATGTGAAAAAAGTTGTTTCAAGTCTTGTCACATTCTTAACATTGAACTACACGTACATAAGTAGAGTTGTAGGAGTGGCATGGTGCTGTTCTTCTGTGTTGCACTACGAAGCGGTCTCAAAGAAGGCGGAGTGGAGAGCCCTCACACATTGCTCTGCCTCTTCATCATTCACTATCAATGAGATGTTTACCTGACACACAAAACATCTCCATTCATCATATAACAATACCATATTTATATTCATCACTATATGTATTCACATGTAGCAGCAGACTTTGACCTTAGATGCACCCTGCGAGATCATCTGCACATTCACTCCATTGCTTCTAAGTACTTGGAACACCTGTTTTGTTGTTCATTCCATTCCCATTAACGCAAAAAGTCAAAACCTCGAGTTCAAAAGAGAACACAAGACAGGTTACTCTCACTAACCTTCTCTAATATGAGTGAGGATTTCTGAACATTTCCTATCAAAGAGATGATTGATCTGCGCTGAAGCAATTTCACAACAGCAATCTTCTCTAGCTCTTCTACCAAATTATCCAGTTCCTGTTCACACCCAATCATTTTACCAATACTACGAATGACTCTCACAAAAGAAACAATGTATCAAAGTAAAAAGAGTCTTACATTTGTCCTCTGGATTAACTCTCTACCCCAGAGCTTTGCAGGATCCAATGTCAATGATATACTAACTTCACTTGTTGCTACAACATCGACCGATATGCCTAAATCTTCAAATTTGGTAAACACCTGCACACGAGACAGTGTGCATGCTTTGCAGTGAGATATTAAACACAGTCGAACAAAGACATCATTATCCAATTATATTTACCCTGGCAAGGAAACCATATTGGCCAAGCATACGGGTGCTTGCTATGTCCAACATGGTCACATTACGTTTCAGAACAATGCTAGTCAGCACGGCCTACAAGTAATTAAAGGAGGAAGAAGGGGTCATTGAAGTTTAAATTCAACGAGTTTATAAACACATTTGTTTCACGAACCTTACTCATGTCTCTTGATCTGGTGATGACAGTTCCTGGAGCGGTGGGGTTGTATGAGTTCTTAACCCTCACAGGAATGTCACCGTCTCTTGCTGGCCTCATAGACAGTGGATGCAACACCTGCAATGGAAGAGGAATATGCTCAGCCATCAGAAGGAGGAGAAACTCATCAGCATAGATAATCTACGAGATTACCTGGGCGCCAAAGTAAGCAAGCTCAGCTGCCTCATCGAACGTCAAGTATGGAACAGACTGAGCTCCAGAATATATGTTCGGATCACAAGTCAAAACTCCATCTACATCTTTCCAAACCTGCACCAGATTTTCTTAAAGTAAGAAATTTTTGCTTAACAAACTTCCATCTTCATGATGAAATATTGGCTAAACCCATCAATTACCTGAATTTCCCGCAGTCCTAACGCTTTCCCAATAGTTGTAGCCGTCAAATCGCTACCACCCCTACCCAACGTAGTTATAGCACAAGACCTCCATCCCTGCAGAAACACATACATAGGCGAGATTCAAGGACACATTAAGCAAAACAGCTTTGTGCAAAAGCCATTCCAATATATAGAATACATGAATATCAGAGTTCTGTACTACATATTTTTCGATCCACGGGAATAACAAAAACAGTCAGAAAAATGTAAACCTTTCCGAGGAAGCCAGTAACAACAGGGACTGCATTTTCCTTGCTCCAGTCACCAACTAGTGTTTTTGACACGGCAGGGTATGTTGCTTCAAGTATATCAGCATTTGTAAAATCGTCTGTTGTAATAACCCCGATCTCAAATGCATCATACTGCCAACAACAAGCGAACAACTCATCAAGTCATGAATCAAACTTATGTTGAGTACATAACTGTGAGCATTGGCATTCTCAAGTTTCTATAATCTTTCTGACGAGAACTGCAATTATATAGTGTCAAGGTTATGCTAGGACCAGGGTGTTATAAAGCAACATACTTGACGTGCTTTGTGGCCAATTTTATTGAGATACGCAGAGAATAGCCTTGTGGACATGCACTCTCCAAATGAAACCAGGTAGTCCCTTGTACGTAAGGTTAACTCTTTCATCATTGATATGCCTTTGAGAAGCTGGTGAAGTCCCTCTAAGTGCTCTACAAATGGATTAACCAGAAAATGGATTCAGAGACGAAAAAAAACCAACTGAATGAGCAAAGAAAAATTCTTAAACTACAAATAGGCGAAATGGTTGATAAATCAAGCATCCAGAAAGAGAACCAAGGCACTTACTTTCAATAACCGCTGTTTCCACTCCAAGCTCATGAGCAGTTCTGGACATAGAGAATTTTATTTCCCATGAGAATGAGGTTAAATTTGGACTGTGAAAACTAAATAAACAATCATATACACATGAGAAAACAGTATTTTCTTTAACCTTAAATGGAGTTCTTTTATAAAGTTCAATTCTTCAATACTTTCTACGTTAGTGACACCGCAGGTAACAGCCTTCTCTCCAGCCTAATAAAAGCGAGAAGCCAAGGAACTAATTAACTCTACCACTAAAAGAAACATCATATGAAAGAAGTAGGAAAGAGTAATACTGTTGTATTACCTTCAGAAGCGTATTAGTCGTCTTTCCCATTGCTGATAGCACAATAACGGGCCTCTCATCTGGAAAGCTGAGTATAAGATTGGCCACTTCTTTCATCCTCTCTGCTGACGCCACTGATGAGCCGCCAAATTTCATTACACATGTCAAATCTTTGCCAGTTCCGGTTGAATTACATGTCTCGGGCTCTTTTCTTTCAAGCAAATCAACTCTTACAGCTTCACAACTAACTCTCAAAGCTATATTCCTACAAGAATGCTCTACGGTTCTAAAGATTGCACAACTAGAGGCCAAGGTAACTGAATTACTAATCCCCTTTGAGCCAAACTCAAGCCTCTTTGAACTTAAAGCAAGCCCTGGAGCTTTAACTCCGTACAACTGCAATGAAGCCGTCATTACTCAGTAGTGAAGCTTTGCTGATTCTAAGAGACTTGAGTGTTGTGATCTCGACAAATGGTACAGCTGTGATTGTTCACTGTGGGAACCTGCAGCTTTCAAATTCACCAAATAAAAAAAAAAAAAGGATCAGGTCTTTCTCAAGAGGAATGATTATGAAAAAACTTTATTCAACAAATAAATACAATGCATGTTGACTAGGGAAGAGAAAAGATGGCTACTTTCCAATTAAAAATCAAACAACCATACCATATAAACAAACACTAAAAGAGGAACACTTGTACAGTTCTTTTGAAGGAGTCATCAAATTCAAATGGATCTGTTATAAATTTCAGTTTAACAAAGAAGAATGTGTAGGATATAAACCAGAAAATGTGTAATTCGGTGCTTCTTTCATCACTCAAACGGAAATGATGAATCATTTGAGAAATTGTAAAAGAAAATAGCAAAAAAAAAAAGACGATCGTAATCAAGAACAAAACCCAGAGCAACCGAAAGAAGTCGTCGAATTATAGAGATTAGTACCTAAAATGGATCAGCGTGTAAAAAAGTTTCGAGCTTTCCTCGAGATTCCTTCGGACACAGCTGAATCGACCGGTCCGATTCGCCGGCCAGGCTCCGAAGGAAATAAATGTTGTGCTTTTTTTTGGGGTGGGTTTAAGAAGTGAAACTGCGGCTTAAGACATAATTAGACTTTAGAGGACGTGAGAAACTGCTTTGTTTGCCCTTGTCACAGAATATAATATACGGTCCAGATTCAATCTCTTAATCGAGATACCCTTTCAGCTTTGGGTAAGCCACTAGAAGTGAAACAATGTCGACATCTTTCTTTTTCTCCTGCATTTTTATTTGAGATGGTAACAAACCACAAGTGTTTTTTGATGTTGACAAAAACGTGAGAAAAGAAAGACTTTGGCCCACTCGATTCCAAGAATCAGAAAGACAAAATCTTCATTGATCGTAAATTGGATAGGAAAATTGATAACATAAAAAGAGTAGCACTGCGACAAAAGTAAAGACACAACAAATTCCAAAACTGTCCTTGGTAAGACCAAAACTTCAAGCATTCTGGTAATGATGCAGTTTGTACAGCAAAACTTTTCCGGCAGCGTTTCCCATAGCCATGAAACCACTTCCGGGGCTGAAGTCTAGGCAGCGAGGGTAATGCATTGTGCTGTTTGGTGGTGGCCAGTTTGAGAAGACGGTTAGGGACGGAACATGGACCAGCTTTATGCTGTTTTTGTTCATCGTTGAGACTATAGCTAGAATCTGAGCATCATGGTTGAACTTCATGAAATCTATGTTGGAAGTGAGATTGTCCACTGTCTTTATCGGCTTTCTCTTGCCTCCCATAAACTCAGATTTCTTGTAAATGTTTACGATCCCTCTGTCGGTTCCAGAGGCAAACAATGCTCCGTTTAGCGAACTGCAAAGAGAAGTGCCACATGTGCTGCCTTCATCCACGCCCTTGTATAAGCACTTCATTGTTCTCAGATCCCACACGTATACTTGCCCGTCGCCTCCTGAGCTCAGTAACTGCTTCCCATCATCACTGAATGCTAAGGACCTGACTGAACCATTCATCTTTAGTGTTCCCGTCAGCTCTTTTGTTTTTGTTGACACAAGTAAGATGTAACCTTCGTTACCCACAAAAGCTATGGTGTTAGAGTCTTGTGACACCTCGAACTGTTCCAAGCTTTTCTCCTCTCTACCAACCAAAGGGCCAATCTTGTCAAACTTTGCCTTCTCCAAATCAAAGCTGTAAAAGAACTTTCTTCTTCCGGATACAATGACCTGAGAGCCATTGGGCAAGAAAGCTGCTTTACGAATAGGACAATCCTCAAGAAATATGCTCTGGATCTTAGTGTTCCTCTTTCCATCAATCTGGAAAAACCTTAACCGTCGATCCAATCCAGCAGTGAGCAGCAGCTGAGCGTTTTGATGGAAGTGGACAGAGTTTATTGGGCCACTTGAAGGATCTGCTGCATTGGCATCCACGAGCTTTGAGTATTCAAGACGACCAGCACAAAGCTTGTTACCAGTCTTCATCACAAGATCTTCATTCGTTCGGAGGATATCATCAACTCCTCCATCCAGGGTATCATCATCTGAAGACTCACCATCAATGATTTGGGAATCTGGCCGAGCCCAATCAGTCCCAGGGTTTAGATTAGCATGATGAGCCCTCAGCCTTGCAATATACTCAGACCCAGAGATCAAACCCTCATTCTCCTCTTTCCTTAGCTTCCTCAAACGGTTGACACTAGCTATATTAATGTTGATCTGTTTCTCTTCTTCATCCTCCCAAGCAGCTTCTCCCTTCCTAACTCCAACAACTTGACCACTCTCTTCATCAGAAAGCTGTTCATCATCATCATCATCATCATCCTCGTGATCCAGAGTCTGACTCACAGCAGAACGGTCTACATGAAACAAAGCAGAACCATCTTCTTCTTCTACCTTACCAAAAGTAAGAGGGGAGTAGAGTGACCCGAATAACGAATTCTCAAGATTTTTCATTTGAACCAGTTCCGATTCTTGTAGCTTCTCCTTCTCCTTCTCTGTCTCCTTCTCCGTCTTCCTTCTCTTTCCCCTAGTGTCATCATCGGACCCAGTCTCTTCCCCATCTTCTACATCTCTGTACTGTTTCTTCACCTCCTCTCTTTTATTACTCTTACTTTCCGGAGCATTCTGAGATAAGAAGCTCATCTCTCTCAATACCACAATATCCACAGCTGCATAAACCAACAACTATAAGATTCGCACCCTAAGCTCGTTATCAATCGCAAATTAAGCCCTAATTTCGGGAAGGATTACAACCGAAGCTACTAGTTTGACCTAATTCATGCACAAATTTGATTACAACGAAGAAGAAGAAGGAAGGAAACAACTTACAACGTTGACGAGCAGAGCAGTAGCCGGTTAATTTGTCGGCGAGAGAGCTGTCTCTTCTGGTTTGAGAGAGATTTAGGGTTTTACAAAGTTTATTTTCCCAAACCAAAAAAAAATATAAAAAATGATCGTTAAGACAGCCTTTAATGGGTCAACGGTTATATGTCTCTTGAAAAAGCCCATGGGCCACGAGACTTGGTAAGAGACTTAATAAAGAGAATAAAAACATCTAACAATGTCATTTTCGTAATTATCGCAAAAAGTATATGCCTTGTTTCATGAGATTCCCATTTGCCCAATAAAAAGTCTGAGACTCCCAGAGGTTAATATCTCCTCTTTCTCATAGTCATTTGTCCTTTTTTGGTTTGAGGGCAAGCGTGAGATCGGGCTATCAGACATCGCCACCGTTGCTCATTTCAAACGCCGCCGCGATGGAATCTCCCAAGAATTCTCTGATCCCTAGCTTCCTCTATTCATCATCTCCCTCGTCGCCGAGATCTTTCCTCCTCGACCAGGTGCTGAATTCCAACTCCAACGCTGCATTCGCTGAGAAATCTCCTGCTCCGGCGGCCGCGCGTGCGTCTCCGACGACGATGCTGTCCCGGAAGAATTTCCTTATTGCGTCTCCCACCGAGCCAGGGAAAGGGATCGAGATGTACTCACCTGCTTTCTACGCCGCTTGTACCTTTGGTGGAATCCTCAGCTGTGGTCTCACTCACATGACCGTGACTCCTCTCGATCTCGTCAAGTGCAATATGCAGGTATGGAAACTTTAGATCCGTTAATCTTTCTTATGTCTTTTGAGCTCATGTTCGTGGATCTGTGTTCTTGTGTTGCTAGATCTGCGTTTTTAGTCTTTGTTGGATAGATCCGTGATTTCATTTGCTTTATCGTTTTGTTATCTGTGTTGCTTTGGTTTTGTGTTGGATTCCATTATTTGATGGATTGTTCGATCTCTGTTATACGTTTATAATCTTCTTACATCCATTTCCATGTTATGTATCAATGATTTCTATTTCAAAATACGTTGATCTGTTCTGAGTTGTGGTTCTTCTTACGAAATTTACTTACTTGACGTGGTGGTATGTGTTGGTGGTGCAACACTGATATGATCTTCTTTGCGTTTCAGATTGATCCAGCCAAGTACAAGAGCATCTCGTCTGGTTTCGGAATTTTGCTGAAAGAGCAAGGAGTCAAGGGATTTTTCCGTGGATGGGTTCCTACTCTTTTGGGTTACAGTGCTCAGGGTGCCTGCAAGTTTGGATTCTACGAGTACTTTAAGAAGACTTACTCTGATCTTGCTGGACCTGAGTACACTGCCAAGTACAAGACCCTCATCTACCTTGCTGGTTCTGCTTCTGCTGAGGTCATTGCCGATGTTGCTCTTTGCCCATTTGAAGCTGTCAAGGTCCGTGTTCAGACACAGCCTGGATTTGCCAGGGGAATGTCTGATGGATTTCCCAAGTTTGTCAAGTCCGAAGGTTTCGGAGGGTGAGTTTTTCAATGCCATTTACATTCGCTTCCTTGTAACAGCTAGCCTTTCGTGTCTGAATTCTTATTTTATTTTATTTTTTGCAGCTTGTACAAGGGTCTTGGTCCACTATGGGGACGTCAGATTCCTTGTAAGCCTCTATCTTGCAAATTTCGTTTTCTTTTTGTTTCTTGTGGTCATGAAGCATTCTTTTAAAGCAAAGTGTAATGATAATATTTGCAAATGTTACAGACACTATGATGAAGTTTGCTTCTTTTGAGACCATTGTTGAAATGATCTACAAGTACGCAATCCCCAACCCAAAGAGTGAATGCAGCAAAGGTCTGCAACTCGGAGTGAGTTTTGCAGGAGGTTACGTTGCTGGAGTGTTCTGTGCAATCGTTTCTCATCCAGCAGACAATCTTGTGTCATTCCTCAACAATGCTAAGGGAGCAACCGTTGGAGATGTAAGTCACTATGTCTAGATACAATAGCCCAGAGCATATATTTCCGTTGCAGTAGGAATGTTATTTAATTTTTGTAAATGAATTGTTGCAGGCGGTGAAGAAGATAGGTATGGTGGGACTATTCACAAGGGGGCTTCCTCTCAGAATTGTTATGATCGGGACATTGACTGGAGCACAGTGGGGATTATACGATGCCTTCAAAGTTTTTGTTGGCCTGTAAGTACCTCTCTCTCTTCACTTACTTCCTGAACTTGATACCATCAAAACGCAAAACTCTCAATTCTTTTAATTTGGTTCAGGCCAACCACTGGTGGTGTTGCTCCAGCTCCTGCCATCGCAGCAGTTACTGATGCCAAAGCCTAAACAATGACGAAAAAGGGTTAGGAGTTTGATGGGGTAGGATTTTTGTTTGGAAAAATAAGAGAAACCATACGGGTAATGAGGAAGATTTGAGTAAGCTCGATCTCTTCCTGACTCGAACTTTTATCATTTTTGTTTTTTGAAATTTGTGTTCCTGAATTCAGGATAGTGCTCAGTCTCTCTTTCGCATACTCTCTACCTATTGTTTCTTGTCCTTTTATGTTTTGTGTTATGTAATCTTAAAAGATGAGAGGTACACACTCGAAGATAGAGAGAGTGGGCACACCCACTTACTACTTTTTTTTTTCCGGTTTCAGTTAAAATTTTCATTTTGGTTACTGGTTTGTGTTTCATTTTACTCTTTTTCGAGTATCATATAAGCCTCACAAATATGGAAACTGAATACTTTATAAATCAGTCATACGTTCTATTTGATGCCAAATGATTAAAAACAAAAATATAAATTAAAACTTCAATGTCGCGCCCACCGTGGGGCTCGAACCCACGACCACAAGGTTAAGAGCCTTGCGCTCTACCAACTGAGCTAGACGGGCTTAGATGCTTCTATAGAGCCAACTAGATTGATTAACGCCGTTATCTTGACGAAGAAGCACCTAATTGTACATAGTCACATTTAAGTGTCCTAATCTGCCATGCCAAGTATCCAAGGTACTCACAAAGGAAGCAGTAGCACCAGCACTTCCATTGATTATTTTAGGTTAGTTATATATGGTTAAGCTTAGTAAAATGACATTTTGAGCAAACGACTAAGGTTAGTTATCTACGAAACTTTGATAAAACATAGTCGAGCTGCAAAGCTCCAACAGACAGAGTTCCTTTGTGAGTGCCTTGACACACTTTATCTGTTTGTAATACAAGACAAATTTAAGTGGTTTTCAATAGCAACTGGACACTGATATGTAGATAATTTGTCAAATTTACAGATTACAATTTGAATTAAATTTATAAGATTATTTCTCTCTTTCTGAAGCCAAAAAAAAACTTTAATGGTGTTTAAGAATTGCTCCCACAAAAGCTATTTACAAGTTTCCTAATGCTCTACTCTACTCCACTCTATAGGTTGTTTGTAAACGTTGATGGATTAACAGAGAAAAACTTAAAATCCATTTAAACACATTACTCCATGATAACAAACATAGTTCTTTGCTCACCCATTTATAATCACGCGAATAAAGCATATAACAATTTATGCAATCTCAATGGCATCAACTCAGCTCTTTCCATTTTACACAGAGAACCGCCTATTCAACTAAAAGCCATGAAATTTTTTAACAAACGAAACTGATAAGCAAAATCATATACTTAGCCAATAACTAGACTACGACACTTCAACAACAAGCAAAGCAAACAGGCAATCAAACTAAACAGAAGCAAACGTAGCTAATAATACCAAAATATGTAATAGCGAATGCAGATAAAACCATGAAAAGCAGAAGGCAGAAACAAAATAAAAGAGACCTCCATAACTATGCTTTCAGAAAGACATTACGCAAAACCAAAATAACTCTTTGAAGTGTGTGTCCTCTGCAACACCAAAATTAAAGTGTGTTCTCTAATTCTTACAAACTTTGAAACTGTGTTTAACTGCTAAACACAAAACAGCACCATGGCAGCTTTTCTCACCTTCATTTCACTAACTTAACGCTTCTTCTTGCTGCTTGATTTTGATACGTTGGACTTAGGTGTTGCCACCAAGTATATGAACAACACAACCATGGAGATGACGGAGACGAGTGATCCATATTTCGCGAGTATCCTCTGCAACAAGTGAAACATGGTAAGATGAGTACTGTTATATTTGATGATTTTCACAGAGGCGTGAGAGTTACAAATCAAGTTACCTTGCCCTGAGATTATTTTAACAGCATCAAGAGAAACGTCCAAGACACACCACAACATAACAATGAAAGTCAGTAATGAGAAGACGAAAAAAAAAGAATGAGGAGACTTTAAAAATAAAAATTACCACGTCAAGCATGTTCGTTGGAGGTTTGTCAGCAAGGATGTCTAGAGGTAGTAGTGGCGTTGAGTACGCTTCCTACAGACAAGAAAACCAGATTTTTAGTAAAACAATAGTCACTATAAGGTAATTTTGATTGGGGAGAATTATAAACTTATAAAGCTTAGTTGCTTCTACCAATTCCAGGAACTAGAACGAAAAAGGGGGGCATAAAAATGGCAAACCTGTAGAGCTGGCTTGGTGGGAATGCGGAAAGTAACAACAGCAGGAGCACCGTAGAAGACTCCTTTAACCTTAGCCTCCAGTTCGAAAGAGTGAGACAAGATACCTCCTCTGCACACCAAGAACCAGATTAGTGACGAAAAGGAAAAAGCTGAAAGCAGACACTAAAACATTTTATGATTGAAGAAGAAGAAGAAACTCACGCATCAAGTCTTTCCCATGACTTAGAAGTGTTTCCATTAACAACATCAAATTTTGCTTTAACCCAGCTATTGTCTGTCAGAGTCACATCATACGCCGACCTGAGAGCAAACACCAAAACCATTAGGAACAATGGGATCAGATCAAATGACATTTCGAATCCTAAACACCGATACACATCATTCGAAATAGATCTAAGCATAGCTCGAGTATTAATCTCCTAATTCTACAGTTAACCAATCTATACATGCAATTTATATACAATCCAGAAACCAACACGGATCGGAAAATGAAATCGGATTAATAAAACTAGATGAGAAGAGAGAAACTAACGAGGATCCTTGGTTGTAGATGTCGAAAGAGACGGTGACACGTTCGGCGCCGGATTTGAGCCTGTTAAGAGTGGCTTTCTTGTGGACCACCATGAACGGGACTTCCGATGTCGCAAACGAGGCAGAAACAAGCATGAACACCGCCATGGCGGAGATCAGAAGCTTAGCTAGGGCGATGGCCATGGTGTTTTTGATCTTCGACGATGCAGTTGTTGAGCAGATGCGAAAACAGATCTACGAATGTTATCCTCCGCTTATAAAAACCTCCGATGACTGATATAACAAGTATAACACTACCACACCACCACCCACAGAAACAACCAAAAAAAGTCAATGATGGGCCTAATTACCTGAAAATAGGCCCACTTAATACAGGCCCATACAAGTAATAAAGAAGTGTCTAATTAAAATATCTACATATATATATATATATATATATATCTGTTGATCTGCTTATAAAGGAAGATAAGTATGTTTGCAGTACAAGAACGAAGATAATTCAACTTGTGTAACACACAGCCTGTCTCCTGCCACATTCTAACATGTTTCTTCTTTAACATTGTTTTATAATAAAGTCTACGCAGCTTTCAAATCTTGAAACGTAATAATGGTTATACAAGCCAACGATCCATTCATTTTTTTGTTACCATAAATAATCTCATTTTCATTTCTAATTAATATTTGGTTGGAGTGACAAAACAGGGTAAAAAAGAGAGAAGTGGGGTTGATTTGATTCAGTTAATCGAGGGTGGGCGGGAAGGTTAAGGAAAGAAGTCAACGAAAAAGTACTAATCTAAAACAGGAGAGCCAATAGAAATAAGGCAAGTGGGATACGAATTCACAGCTTTCCATAAGAAACATAATTAAAACTTGGATTAAACCGGAAGGCATGTGCCATATCTTTTCTCTTTTTTTTTTCTTTGTTGATTTAAATCACGTATCTACTACCCATTTGCTCATTGAATACTAGAGAGCATGTGGGTGGATTGCATCGAACTCCGAAACCTAAGTGAATCTTCTTCTCTCCCCATCATTCTTTGGAACCTTCAAACTAACCTTCCCTCACATGCTCCTATCTTCCTCTGTTCCACCAGCTCTCTCTGAGATTCTCTTCCTTATTATATTACTCTTAAGCTTCCAAAATCCGGATCTATATATCCGCTTCAGGTTGTTCCAGAACCTCTATGTTGGTTTTAGGATATATCTGGCAATGTTGTGTATGTAATGTATCCGGCTATCCGCATATGTAGGATGATTTTGTGAGGGGAAAAAAAAAGCATAGCAGAGAGAGAGAGAGAGTATGGGGTGTGCTACATCTGCTTATGCTGTTGTCGGAAGGAAGAACAAGAAGAGGATCATTCAAGAATCCGTTGTGTTTGTTCTTCAGTTCCGCGTTCCTGTTCAGTCTGATCTTCAGCGCCAACTCAAGGGCGTTGCTCCTAAGGCTACCGTCGATCGATTGACATGTCTAAGGAATCAGATTCAGCTAGTAGCTGAGGACACAGGTATAGAGAAACGAGGCTATCTTCTTCCATTTTTCTTGCGTTTTAAGGAAAAGAGGTTTTGTATTTTTGAAAACATGTTCAATGTTTCTGGTTGGAATTTTTGCAGGGGGTTCTGCCATCCCTGAGCTGCGTTCAGCTTTGGAGGAGTACTTGTCTCTTCTAACCGGTCTTGTCAAGAAAAGTTCGGGTTTGCATATTTTGATATAACTTTATAGTTTATTGTGTATAAAAGCAAATGGTGATATCAGAATATTTAACGATACAGAGAATGATGGAATGGAGGGCTGCGTGGAGTTCAAATGGAAAACCCTTGGAGATGGTCGACGAGTAAGTTCAGTTTTTGCTCAATCATACTAAGCCGATCCTGAGGATTTGGATTTTGTTTGTTCTGTTACCCTTTAAGTCTTAACAACGTGAAGGTGTATGCTCTATACAGGCAGAGATATGTCTCACAAACCTTTGGATGGAGATGTTAACAGTGATCCACATGATGGCTGCTTTGGCATTAACTGAAGCTAACTCTCTTATGATTCCAAAGGATTGCTCTGCATCTGGCAATGGCGTCCGTGTGGTCTCAACTGGTCTGGTCTCTTCTCTCTTCACACTTATCTTTTACTTCTATTTGCTGTTTTTATAAAGGAACCTGTTTTCTTAGCCACTTTCACACAGATTGCAGGAGAGATGCGGTTGACTTGCTTCTCAAGGCATCTGGATACTTGGAGTTCTGCGTCCGAGAGATTCTCGCTCGCTTTCCTCCTGAAATAAAGTATGAAACAACCAAAAACAGAAAATCTTGAATAAGCTTCACATAGATACTTACTTACATAGCTGCAAATTTGCAGGACTAAGTTGCCAGATGATATGCAGGAGAGTGTAATGCAAAGTCTATCTATCCAAGCACTTGGCCAGGTTTATACACTTTGAAATTGTGACTCTTTAACCAGAATCTTGTATATGGGTTTTAATTTGTAAGTTTGGCTGAAATTTACTGCAGGGAACTGAGATTCAACTTGGATTAGCAGTTGATAGCCAGAAAGCAACGTTGTCTGTGAAGAGGAGACTTGCATGTGAGCAAGTCATCTATTTCACTCAGGTCCTCCTCATAGTTTAAAAATTTTCAATTTCTTACTTGCGCCATACTTTTTGGGAAAATCATAGTTTATCTGCTGTAATCTCTCTTTTAATTTGCTGTAAATGATCTCATTATCATTTCAGGCATATCACTGCTTGTCTGATTGTGAATCAGTCAGTCACGGATGTGCCAAGAAGCTACTCCGGTTTATCTACTGGAAATTTTTGGAAGCAAAGGTGTGTATAATTTATGAACATTATTGAAGTCACCGTTGTAACTTGTAAGTGATTAAACAGCTCATTGATTAATCTCTCTGTTATGTTCTGTTTTTCATTAAAAGGCTGCGGCATACTACTACCATGGACTGGTAACAGACAAGGGAACTGAGCCATCTTGCCACGTGATTGCGGTGTGTTGTTTCCTTGCAGCTGCAGAGATCCTAGGAGAAAGCAAGAAGG